>NC_079168.1:21074089-21094089 GCF_947568905.1 Ostrea edulis
TCACTCATATGGAGACATCACCATTGCCATAAAGGGCTGCAAAATGTAGGCCTATGCTCGGTGCTTACGACCTTTGAGCAGGGAGGGATGTTAATTGTGCCACATCTGCTGTGACACGGGGCCTCGGTTTTTACGATGCAAGGTGAAGACAACGAACAGTGATCAATCTCATAACTCCTACAAGATCTCATCCGAAGGACCGTCCTATTTAGTCGCCTCTTACGACAAACAAGGGGTACTATATTTATAAATAAAGTATTTTTACATATGTGTTAGTATTCTGAACTCCCCCGAATGTTTCATATTTCTCTCTGTCTTCTAGTTAGATAATGGATTCTTCATTCTGTGGTTTCCTGTCTACTCCGAACCTGTCAAATGTTATTATGTGTAACTTTCTCCACTTTCCGCTTTGCGAGTCCTTTAAGTGCAATGTCTTTGTCGACTTTGTTACTATAAACATTCAACATACGATATCAACCCAAAATTGGCGCAAAGTATACTTACATAAGGAAATGTAAATTTGCTCAATTGAAGACCAATAATCCTTTTCAAGGCTAGATAATTAGGAGAGAGTAAAACAAAACGGGGCGTTTAAAAATCCTCTTCAAGATAAAAACTGTCAGAGAGGCAAATCAAGAAATGTCTTTGTTTTGTGGATATAATGATTCAAATCTTGGGCAAAGTTTGGGGCGCAAATCTTTGGTTAATATCGGCAAACTGACAACTCAATTGTATGACAAACGGGATGATTTCAGCTTCTCCATCGTCAACTTCCCATATTTTTGTAGCAATATTCCATTATCACCTGCATATGGTGTTTATATATCTCAACTGATTCGATATGCAAGAGCTTGTTCTGCGTATAGTCAGTTTTTAAATCGAGGTAAGTTACTGAAAAACAAGTTGATGGTACAGGGATTTCAACAGTCTCGATTGAAGTCAGCATTTCGCAAATTCTATGGTCGTTATAACGATCTAGTTCGTCAAATGCTGTCTGACGTGTTTCATACCGATTGTTAAGCCGTTCTTGGCACACTGATTTTGACTGCGGATAACTCCGTTTACCTGATCAGGATATAGGTCTCACGGCGGGTGTGACCGGTCAACAGGGGATGCTTACTCCTCCTAGGCACCTGATTCCACCTCGGTGTGTCCAGGGGTCCGTGTTTGCCCAACTATCTATTTTGTATTGCTTATGGGAGTTATGAGATTGATCACTGTTCGTTATCTTCGCCTTGCATGTTGAATGTTTATGTTAACGAAGTCGACAGCAGCAGTTTGCGACGGACAAAATTTGAACAGATGGGATAAAAACAATGAAATACCAGTTATGCAGATATCCGTAATTGGGAATGTAACGCCTTTTGTGTGAATATGACTTTTATGTCAAGTCAAAAGGTCATTGTTCAGAGAGAATAAAATGCAATGAAGCACCATACTGGGTTGGTGTTCTTATTACTGACAAAACTATGGTTTAATATTTGCAAATCATACCTCATCACATCGAGAAACCCATTTCACAATGAAAAGATGAAGATTCTTATTAATTCTATAAGTGATTCAATTTGTTTTTAAGATGAAAACATACACGTGGGTATGTAATTATAGTCTGGCATATTGAATTTCAACTTGTAAATTTTATCAAAAATGAGATTATGTGAAACTTATGAAATTTCCATGGTTTATCATGATATATATGCATATTTTATTGTTGCTATTCATCAAGGCATAATTCTTGCATGCTAATTATTCAAACTTATTATAATTTGCATGTCATTGTAATTTCAATACAATCACAAACGTATAATGAATTGAATATAATTACTTTTTACGTGATTAATAACATTGATAATATGAAAACGTGGCAATCTTCTAATTCACAAGCAGGTTCTATGTTAGATTGTTCAATATGAAATCAATTTGAGTACTAGTATGCTTATATGAATAATTAATTTAAATGATATTTTCTTCAATCGATAGATATAATGAAATAGATTGCGTAGACAAGGTCAAATATGACAACCATAAATGAAAATTTACATAGAAGATTACAAATGCAGATTTAAATTGATATCGATGAAAAATTCCTACCTTATTTAACCAGACAGTTGCAAGTATTTTTATTATAAAAAACAAGTATTCAACCTAATTTCGTTGGAAATGTTATGTTCTTTAAATAGAAAAAAAAATCTTAATTTTATCTGATATGATTTAAAATATCCATGAGAGAACACAAAAACCAAGACGAGGAACTAACAGAATTGACCAACAAAAATAAATATACTATATGAAACAATATGGAAATTTTGTCATCTGCCAAACTGATCAACAAGGTGCCGGATTTACAAGTACTATCACTTAACATTTAACCAGATGTTGACGTGACCAGAATTCATCACGTGATGTGCAGCTTCTACTTACTAGTATATCATGGTAACTTTTCGTTCCTTCTTCCACCAATGAAAACACCTATGTACAAAGCATTGGTTTTGAACTCTCGAATGATCCTGTTAAATCAAACATTCAATCTAACCCATGAAGAACATTACAGCGAATTAATTAGAATAAAGTATTTAATTGCGAGAATTTCTATTCAACGATCTACATGAATATTTGATAAATCCCGTTTTCCCCTGCAAATCAGCAATGTATAGCAACCTAAGGCGACTTCATAGAAATGTTTACTTCCTACACGATTAGGAATGATTTTAATTAAAGTGTCAGAAATTATTTTACAATACATCAGAAAAGTATTGTGTATATATATATATATATATATATATATATATATATATATATATATATGTGATTGATTTATGTTTTTAATTTTTTTTTTTAAACTTCAATCATTTCTCTTTTATTCAATTTTATCTATTTATCTATTTGTTTATTTTAATTTTTCATTAGAAATAAAACCTTCACACCCCCAGATACGAAATACTTATGATGAGTTAACAAATTATACTGATTAATTAACCCGTTCTTAGTTATGACTTCATCTAGCGTACCTGTTAAATATTTCAATGAAAGGTGAAGATAACGAACAGTGATCAATCTCAACTCCTATAAGCAAAACAAAATAGAGAGTTGGACAAACACGAACCCCTGGATACACCAGAGGTGGGATCAGGTGCCTAGGAGGAGAAAGCATATCCTATCGACCGGTCATCCCGCCATAAGTCCTATATCCTGATCAGGTAAACGGAGTTATTCGTAGTCAAAATCAGTGTGCCAAGAGCGGCCCAACAATCGGTATGAAACACGTCAGACAGCATTCGACCCAATAATAGGTAAGTTATATTGGCAAACAACATGTAGATCATTATAACGACCATAGAATTTGAAAAAAGGCTGACTTTAAACGGGACCGTTGAAACTCCTGCACCATCAACTTCTTTCTCAGTAGCCTGCCTTGATTTGAAAGCTGATCATACGCAGTGATCATATGCGTATCGAATTAGTTGAGATATATACACAATATATGCAGGTGAAAATAAAATATTGCTACATGCAAGGTGAAGATAACGAACAGTGATCAATCTCATAACTCCTACAAGCAATACAAAATAGATAGTTGGGCAAACACGGACCCCTGGACACACCAGAGGTGGGATCAGGTGCTTAGGAGGAGTAAGCATCCCCTGTTGACCGGTCACATCCGCCGTGAGCCCCACATCCCGATCAGGTAAACGGAGTTATCCGTAGTCAAATCTGTGTGCCAAGAACGGCTTAACAATCGGTATGAAACACGTCAGACAGCATTTGACCCAATGTGAGGTTGTATTGACGAACTAGATCGTTATAACGACCATAGAATTTGCGAAATGCTGACTTCAATCGAGACTGTTGAAATCCCTGTACCATCAACTTGTTTGTCAGTAGCTTACCTCGATTTAAAAACTGACTATACCCAGAACAAGCTCTTGCATATCGAATCAGTTGAGATATATAAACACCATATGCAGGTGATAATGGAATATTGCTACATAAATGTGGGAAGTTGACGATGGAGAAGCTGAAATCATCCCGTTTGTCATAAAGTTTAGTTGTGAGTTACCGTCAATATTTGTTTTCTATAAAATAGCTAAGTGCGAAGCAGATGTGGAGGACTCTGTGGTGTCTTTCATTACGAGTTCACAGGGATATATCGAATCGACATATGAATGAAAATGATTATTGTTTTAGTAAAATAGATAAAACGTCATCGATATATCTACATGTGTAAATGTCGAGTTGACCAGTGACGCCCCGATTGACGAAACGGGACACCAACAACCAACGTTCTCTTGAACCAGGGCTCAAGCCTGCCATCAACATTACGATATATGGCTAGCGGTTACATCTACCACAGTCCGTCTTATTCCTTCAATGTGCCCCACGACACCATCTCCTGCGTGGTTAAAGAAGAGTCTGCTGCCATTTTTCCCGAATACGAAGGCGAGGTGTTCGACTACCCGTCCACTCCACAGAGGTGGCTTCAGGTATATCATTTTCTACTGTAACTTCTGTATATTCCAGTATTGCGTTGAATTACATCCCGATATATTGTATTATATCACTTTTACTAATATATTTGTGCTTTGCAGATCTCCGAGCTATTTTGGAGACAATAGAATTTGCATCTTGCGTGTGCTGTGATTGATGGTAAACACATCGTCATCAAGGCTCCCAAGAATTCTGGCACCCTGTATTATGACTGCATGTACAAGGAATGTTAGCTGGTTTGGAGTAAAAGTTCTTCTAGGCGGACATTGGCAGTAATGGCTCCTCGTCAGGCAATGGGATCTTCAACACTTACCGTCTCCATGGTTACCTTGAAACTGGTGACATAGGATTCCCGCAAGCCAACCCGCTACCTAACGACGACCGTGAAGTGTCATACTTCTTCACCGGTGACGACGTGTTCCCTTTGCAGACATCGATGATGAAATCTTTTGGACATAAGAACATGACAATGGAATAACGTATACATAATTACCGCATCTCCCGTGTCCACAGGATAGTGGAAAATGCTTTCAGAATATTCGCACATCGCTAGAGATGTCTTCTCACTAGTGTGCAACAGGAACATGAGACGATCAAGGAAATCTTGAGTGCGTGTCTCTGCCTGCATAATATGATAGGAATTCGATACCCTGCACTACAGAACCGTGACTTTGACCAGGAGGGGAAAGACCATCAGATCATCCCTGACGCATGAAGGAACGGGGCAGTACTTCAAGATATGCAGAACGTGCAGTGTGAAAATTATGCAACACGGGAAGCCCAGGGTATGTGGGTTAATCTGCAACGACGTAGGTAGCGTCCACCGCCAGGACAACATGATTTAGGCCATGTTATTTGAATGTGTACCTCAAATAATTGCATCATAGTTTAGTAGACAGGGCATGCTTACTCCTCCTAGGCACCTGACCCCACCTCAAGTGTGTCCACGGGTCCGTGTTTGCCCAACTCTCTATTTTGTATTGCTTATAGGAGTTATGAGATAGATCACTGTTCGTTATTTTCACCTTTCATGTGTTATTTAAAAGATTTCTTCTTGCATATTGTATCTATTTTGATATGTTATGGGACTATAAACGTGTTCGGTTAGTAAAGCTTAGAAATCAATAAAAACAACCACTTGTTTCAATGTATCATCAGTTAATCAAAAATAAAATACACAATGGTACCTTTCATTGTTTCAAACAAAAGCCATTTTTATCAAATATGTTTCAAAAATGAAAACTTACATTAGATCTAGTCCTTCATTCGTTCAAGTGGTCATTTCCGTGAAGGATCTGATTGGTCAAAACCAACTGGGCTTCAATGTCGGAAGAACGGGTTTCAGCAGTTGTTGCAATCAAAGTACTTGTACCGCTTCTTGCCTTTGAGAGAACTGGGGTCCGCTTAGAAGATAGTGTCATAGATGGCCGCAGCGGTGTTGAGGTCTGGTCGTGCTGCTGGCAAGTCGTCCCATAGGGTCATTCTTGCATCGCTTCACGAGCAGTCATCTGAATGGCCATCTACTAGGTCATATTGACGGACTGAGGAATCAAGGCAGGATAAGGCATCGGAGGTTGGGATGCTCGTACGCTGCGGAAGGACGCTTGACACAGTCAAAATATGAGACCGCTGGTGCTGTTGAACCGCTAGGTCGCGGTACCTCATAACTGTCGCGAACACACCCGTCTGAAACCTCCGAAACATATCATCAGACAGGCTCTCCGTCGCCGCCATGATAAACTGCCTGAACACGGCACGGGAGTTCCGGCTGAAGTGCAATAGCTCATCAATCTATTGGCAGAACTGTTTTGCCCCCGATGTCTACTATACTAGCTTCAAAATGCCGTCATCAACGGCGGTTTTTGGCTGGCGTTTCCGCTTATGAAGTTGTGCTGGTCGCGAAATGACCTGTGAGTTAGGACCAGACTGGTTGGATTTAGCTGAAATGAAGGGGACGGCTGAGTCGTTATCCGAGGGTGCCTCATCGTACTCTTCAGGCTCTGGACACGGAATCTACATATAGAGAGCAGACATAACCATTAATATCATACAAGTCATATAAGGTCTAACAGGAATCAGATGTATGGAAAATGAACTGAAATGGATGGAATAAAAATTTGCTAATGCTACCTAGCCCAACTGTTTGGTCATGGTGTGGAAGGCGATATGTGACTTAAGGAAAGTAATTCAAAAGTACCCCAAGTTCCATTTCTGACGCTCTGTCAACCGGGCCGCCGTCTGTTTCTTTTGCAGTCCTCTGCGACTTCCACCAGTCCGCCACCTGTAAGTTTGAGAAATGAATAGAATGAATGGGGAAAAAACAGCAACCATAACTGCGTGATGATTTCGGAAGTGTAACAGTTATATGTGAGTCATAATTCTCATAACTTTATGTACCCGTCATGTTGAGTTCCTTTGCCATCTGATCCAGAAGAAGATCTTTTCTCTGGCGAGTTTTGAACTTTAAGTGTCTCAGATCATAAAGGAGTGGATGGTCCGCAAACCATTTGCAGAGAGCCTGTTCATTTTGTGCTTCCAACTCCGACTCCCTTTTTCTCCTTGCCCCGTTTCACCATCTGCGGAGTCGTCAGATTCAGCCACCACCCAGGAAATTGTCCAATCAATATGAATTTAGTCAATTGTGGTTCCATATATTTAAAAGAATATTTTTTTCATGCGCGATTTTTCTCTTTTTCTCTTCTTATTTTTTCTTAATTTTTGTACCCCTGATTAGGAAATTTTGTGTAATTTGTAGAAATAATCATGTGTACACAAAGGAACTATTTGATGTTGGTAGCTGAGACTACTTTCTGAGGTGCATTCCGGCTGTTTACACACATGTGGAAAAACTCGTGTATTTGAAGATAGTCTTGTTTGCGGGTAATTTTGTTTCTCGAAACTCCGCGTAGGGTGTTGTTTTTCCGGTATCGGCAGACGAGACAGGTAACATAGAACATTTCCGACTGCGTTATTCGGCATCAATTCTGAAAACTGTTTTCTAATGATTTTTTTCCTCTACAGTAATATTCGGTGAAAATAATTACCGGTGTGGTACCTTTCATCATGTTGCTCAATGGGCGTATCAACTCTTCGGGGTTATTTTGTGTGGCCGGTACTGGAAAACCTCTACCAAAGTTTCCAAAACATTGGATTCTTGCTCTACTTCTGGCTGTGTCTTATAACCCTTTCCTTTCTTGGGAGACATGGTGGATGACTTTGATAGTGTATATTGCCCTAAAGCTAGATGCCAACTGATGCTGAAGTAAAGCGTAAACCTACATACGTAATCGAACGACAGTCGTAGGTGACCTCGATTGACCGTGCGATCGGTCGCTGGTCGTCACCACTTGTGGCACGATTACCCATGACTGATCTAGCGATCGATCGTTTTCAATCGTAGGACATCGCGCGACCATGTGTACTCCCAGTCGCACGATTATCTACCACATATCATACGATGATCTTTCACCAAATCGCAGTTTGCGATTACAGGTGAAGGTCGTAGCAAACATTGCCAACTGATTGTACCTCAGCATTTCATTCTGACAACGTGCGATCTAGTGTGAACCTATCATTTTACCAATCGCAGCTTGCAGTGGTAGAAACAACTCCAATGGGTCGTGATGTCGCCAAATGGCTATAAATCTGTACACTTCAGTAATCGTTCGATCCGGTTTAATCCTTTTGATTCACAAAACTGAACGAATGAATACAAAAGTTATCGAAATCCTTTCAGGATTATTCGATTCACCTTTAGGAAACTGGCTTTGAAACCCTTTCACTTTGGTTACGCAAACAAGAATTTATGCTAATTAACTCATTACAATAGGGCTTTAGATTGTTGGTTGCGGCTCTGAAGGAAAGGAAAAGTTCATCACATATATATGTATTAATATAATTAACAAGAAATGTTTGTAAAACATCTATGCCCCCTATGGTGCAAAATTAAATAGGGTTATACACATGCATCATTTAAATGATAGTAGTGCCAAACCATTTCAAAATACTGAGCAGACAATATCTTCCTATGTCCAGAGTGGATTGACCATGTGACATAAAATTCAATAGGGGGCATCCACTCCTTATGCTGTACCAGTGTATCAAGTTTGTTGTCAATCAAGCAAATGATTCTTAAAATATAGGAGACAATACATTAATATGTCCAATTTAACCCTTGACCTTTATCCAGGTGACTTCAAAATCAATAGGGGTAATCTACTCCTTACGATGTACAAGTGTACCAAGTTTGATGCAAAGGGTTCTCAAGATATTGAGCGGACAGTACATTCCTATGTCCAGTTTGACCTTTGACCATGTGACCTCAAAATCATTAGGGGTCATATTCTCCGGAAGATGTACCAGTATACTAATTTGATGTCTGTCAAGCAAAGGGTTTTCAAGTTATTGAACGGAGAGTATATTCCTATGTCCAGATTGACTTCTGACCATGTGACCTCAAAATTAAGAGGGGTTATCTTTTCCTGAAGATGTACCAGTGCACCAAGTTTGATATCTGTCAAGTAAAGGGTTCTCTATACATTGAGTGGTCAGTATATCCCTATGTTCAGTTTGACCTTTGACCATGTGACCTCAAAATCAATAGGGGTCATCTACGCCTTAGGATGTACCAGTGTACCTAGATTGATATCTGTCAAGCAAAGGGTTCTCAAGATATTGAGCATACAATGTCTTCCTATGTTCAGAGTAATTTAACCCTTGACCTGCAAATCTATCGGGATTCTCTTCTATTCGTAACCAACCTATATATGAAATATTACGATGAAGTGAATGGTTCTCAAGATATTGAGCGGACAACATCTGGTCTACCGGCCGACCGACAGGTGCAAAGCAATATGTCCGTCTTTTTTGAATGGGGCATAAATATGGCTGATACTTAGAACTTAATATATACCATTCGTGTAACGATGATATTAACCAAAAATAAGTATAATAACTTTGGAGTCTGTGGATCAGAAATACATGTAAAACCAGGCAGCACGTGACATTCACTTCTAGAACTGATTATTTGTTTCTCGTTCTCGTTTAGGTGGAAAATGCTATCCAATAATGATGTACTACGCATATTTAAGTAAGAGTAATTACTAAAAGCGTTGTCATGTAAATATTTCATTGCTTACATTGTATATTCACTCAACAACAAAATGGAATTGGCAACGTAGAACTTTTTCTAAGAACACTGCAGATCGGTTTAGGGATTTATTTACAAATGAACCTTTACTACTATTAAAAAGTCAATTTCAGCTCAATTATGCATTGACACGTCAATAACTAGAACAGCTCATGCTGGCCTAGCAACTCGTCACCAACACAAATAACATGCCAAGTGTTTGCATTGGGGAAAAAATATATTTCAGAGTTGACACGAGAAATGATTTTGATACCTCAATATGCCATCAATCTTCCCATACCACGTGTACGTTTATGGAAATCATCTAATTATACAGTTTCATGAATTTGCCTCTAAAAATCTTAAGTAGCTGGACGTTTGCATTATTTACATATTAATTCGAGGCTTTATACATGTACATCTGAAAATGTCATCAATTTTCAGATACCATGCATAAGAAAATAAACTACTTCAACCGTTCGAAGGAAAGAATCTTCAAAGTTTTCTAATTTCTGAAAATTGCAGGCATATTCAGGTAAAAAAAAAAAAAAGGAAAAAGAAAACCTTGACCTGTGTATTCCTTCGAATTCATCATATGGCATACATATACGCAGCTCCTTAAGGTTTTTGAAGGAAACTTGAAATTTAAATGTCATTTCCCTCAAAACAAATAAGTAGATGAAATCCTTAACTAAGCGTGATATCTACAAATTGATGCCATATTCAGATGCATAATGGACTGAATTAGACATGTATATAATGCAATTCCAGCTACTTAATTAAGATTTTTAAATGAAACTTGAAATCTCTCAAAACGTATAAGTAGCGGATTTCCTTAAGGACGGTATCTGAAAATTTATGTCATAATAAGATCTCAAAATCATTCCTCGTCACGAATTACTTTTTTGCAATGTAATCATTCAGGTACTCAATATTTTCATAAGGAAATCTGAAAGTTAAGGAGTTTTCCATCAATTGTTTTAAGAGCTGATACCACTAGGTACATGTATGACATTTGAAAAGTGATGACATAGTGAGATGTAAAAAGTACTCCTTTTCGTGTATACGGCCCTGAATTAATTATTTCCTAGATATAAACATGTTTCTATTTTGAAAACTAAACGTATATACATAAGTAAAGGGTTTTCTCCATAAAAACGTACAAGTTAATAATCATATTTAAAATCCATTCCTCTTCATGTATATATATCTAATTCTGAATTGAATAGTTCTGCATAGTAAATACTTAACCACTTATAAGTTTTACAAATCGTATTTTGCATTGTAAAGGTTTACTATCTGACAAAATTGAGTATAATGAAAAGTGAAGACAACCAACATTGATAAATCTCACAACTCCTATATGCAATACATAATAAGGAGTTGGGCAACACGGACCCCTGGATATACCAGAGGTGGGATCAGGTGCCTAGGAGGAGTAAGCATTCCTTGTCAACAGGTCACACCCACCGTGAGCCCTATATCTTGATCAGAAAATGGAGTTGTTCATTGTCAAAATCAGTGTGACAAGAACGGCCTAACAATCGGCACGAAACAAGTCAGACAGCATTTGACCCAATGATAGGTTATATTGGCAAACTACAATGTTATAACGACCATAGAATTTGCGAAATGCTGACTTTAAACGAGACTGTTGAAACCCCCTGCACTATCAACTTGTTGGTCAGTAGCCTGTCTCGATTTGAAAACTGATCATACGTAAAACAAGCTCTTGCGTATCGAATCAGTTGAGAGATATAAACACCATATGCAGGTGATAATGGAATATTGCTATATAGATATGGGGAGTTGACGATGGAATTTCCAAGCATATTCTGATATGAAAACGACTCCTCACCATCTGAATAAACACAATATTTTAGATAGTTATATCAAAACCCAGTAACCTGTCTCTTATAAGTGGCTAAGTGTGAATTCATTATAGACGTATTCGCTTTACACTTCAATATGGGCGTTCAAACGGCATGCCATTTCATGTATGACGCTACATGTACCATGAGGTCCCTCCAAAAATGTAGAGAATGTAAAACTTTAGTACCTGCATGTCGTATTGCTCGAAATAATCGAGTAAGTACGCCAGGAAACACAGATAAGAACACGTTCAGAATTAAGCACCTGCACTTTTTTTTTTTTACAGCTGCCAGTTTGGAGTTTTTATGAATGATTTTGTATCAAACACTGAATAGAGTCCTTTAAATTGAATCTCAGAAAACCCCAGGAAAAATACGCAGCTTCCTATAGGATAACTTTAATGACCCCTTCTTTGCCGACCGTGTGAGCATTAGTTCTAGTAAGCGTTAACGAATGGAGTGCTATCTTTTTTACATGCAGGACCATATTGAAAACTTATGTTATCGCTAAATATGCAAGGTGAAGATAACGAACATGTAACGAATATGTAATCCTGGATTTAAAAATGCTTTGATATTTTATTATATTATGCATGCGTTCTCGCAAAACAGGGTCTAAAATTATTTGGCTGGCCATGGAAGGAAATGAGCATAATTTGTGACAAGGATCTGCATTATCTCTGTCAAAACCAGTCGGAGGCTTTATGATCGCCAGACCGTAATCACAGTTTAAATTCTTGGAAATTATTGACCGTTTAGGGCGAAACTTGCATGCATGATAATGAATATCATCATTTCTCTGCTCATTTACAATGAACTCTAAAGCCTGGCCCCCTGTGTTCATTTTTCACCCAGGACTCCTTTCAATGCCCGTTGAATATCCCACACATGAACACTTTGCTTCCGGTTTTCTCATATATATGTATTTACACATGAGCGATGAAAAGGTACTCAAGTTTCTCTATAAATGAATTGATACCTAAAATCAATTCCACATATGATTATCAATCGAATCACTTCCAATAGCATTGATTTTTTAAAAAGATATAAAGAACAACCTGCTGTAGAGACAACAATGGGACAGAGTTTAAGAATAATCAATACTGGTCTTATCTAAAATTTTATTATTAGTTTTCGGAGTTTCGTTACGATTAATTAGGTTCTATAGAGCCGAATGTAATTTTTCAACGTTATATCTTCAGAAACCCATCCTTCTCAAAATATGTGACCGTCACTGAATTTCATTATTTCATTAGATACACTGACGGACTTTAAAAACGCAATAGTGGATGCTGTTCTGTGTGGGTTATCAATTCATTAAACCAATATTTGTAGCATATGATCTTTTATGATAAAAGGCTTTTATTCATTGATTTTAAGGTATTCAATGTATAATGACCATATTTCATATCTAATAAATGGATGGTGGAATTTTTGTAATCATGGTATCATTTTAAAGGGTTCATCAAATAAAAATAATCCACAATAGGAATTTTCAAAATTTTGTTTACTGCTTGATTTATTTCACATAGAATTTAACATTGAAGTATATGGGAAAAGCATGTTTTATTACAATATTTTAAATACAAATTATATTTTCATACTAATCTCTTGGTAGAAAGTTACATACACTTTCTTTTTATGAAAATATGAAATAAAATTAATCATTGACCACACACATTTTTAGAAAATTAGATTTTTCTTATTTTTACAAAGGGCAGACAACTCTTCCAAAAAGTCTTAAGTGCAAAAGGGTCAGCTTCTAATCATTTACCAGTCATGTGAATTTCATCTGCTTCACTTTCATCATTATTTAACAATAAACTTTTATGTTGATCTAAATCCTTCAAAATTGTTCATTATCCTTTCATTATACATGGAATACCTTAAACGTCACTAATATGGTTATTCCCTCAGAGACCATGGGATTCAAGAGGGAAAGGGAGCGACAAAATGTGGATTTGGTCATCATCCATGCAAGTTTGAACGACTTAGAATGAATGACTTGTGAAGATTGTACATAACAAATGTATAAATACCATCAGCAGGGGACGATTCAGGTTTTTTTTTGTTATTGAGTGGAAAAGGAAGGGTGGTGGTGGTGAAAGTTTGCGGGGTCGCCTAGATCAAGGTTCCCAGTGAGTCTAGGGTAAAATATCAATAGTGCTTCGGAACTTCTTGGGGGCTTGAAATGGGCTAATTTTGTTGGGGGTGGGGATGTATTTGCCTGATATTACTACATACGTAACATTTACAGACCATTCTCTAATACTTATTACTTATTTTAAAAGAGTTATATTGTGTGGATATTTCTGCATTTTTCTAAACAAGATAATGGAAACATAAACATTTGCATAGTCGCGATTTGAGGTGAACATTTTCAAATTTTAATGTATTCTCTCCATCATTCACCCATTTTCATTCAATCGAAATAATGATTTCAAATTATCTAGAATTTAAAACGATACATTAGTATTTACCAAAAGAGTAAATTTAAACTCTTATCGTAAAACTTGGACAAATAGAAATTGTTTTGAAACTAAGGTTTCTAAAGTATGACTTTGTTGTAAGTAAATACTTAAATCATTGGAAGTAAGAGTGTTGTGGAGTTAATCTGTATTTGACGCGATTTTACTTATATAGCACCAAAACCAGTAAAACACCACCCAGTTGCACATACACAGACCTTACTGACCTTTAACACTCCTCTCTCCGCCAATCGGCGTTTTCATATCGATGAATACGAATGGGATGAAATGGCGTACTCTCTGCCAATTAGCGTTTTCACCTCAATGAATGGGATGAAACGGCTTACGATGCTATTTGTGTGAGTATGTGTGATCTTGACCAGGGTAATTATATATAGGACAATTCCACGTTCATTTCCACAGCTCTCTCCCGCTGACGTCATGACAAGTGCTGCGTTAACCAGCCACTGTTTGGCGCACTGCACCCTGTAACGTCGCTATTGTGGTTTTTAAAAATGGTGACCCTTTGTAAAGTCTTCTGCAATGGATCCAATGGCGTTTCAATATTCTGGATACTGTTCCAGGATGAATGGAGCTACCATAACGTCCAATCGTTTGCCTCGCCGCATGGTAGTACATTTGTAACTTAGCCGTTAACCTATACCGCAAGTGACATTGTCTTACATACACGTGTTGACGTGGCATTGTCACAAGCAGCCGACCAGGTCTTGGGTGATCATCTATTGATACCTTTACAACAATCGGCTTATTATACAGGGATGAACATTGTCTTGTATACATTTAGGTAACTCCTGCTGACTAACGCCTGCTTGCAGCATACCGACAGATTGATTTCGCACTTCATTGTTTAAACGCGGCATAATTATTTTTTTTATATTTCTAAATAAATGTTGATTCTGCATCTGCAATCACTAGCAGAATTGTTTTATCATACCTCCTAGCTGTTTACTTTTTCATCAGTTTCTAATAGCGCCCGTAAAATTTCATGCAATGCTACTCACATTGTGTGAAACAATGAACGCGGATATGACAGGTGATTGATTTTCAAATCAGCATGATGTATGGTGAGTGAAGTTTGCAATAAATATTATAAAAACATCATCAAAAAACTATTTTGTAAAAAGATGTGTAAGTTGGGCTTTTAAATATGGAAAACCAATGGGGTCAAAATTCGATCCCTGTGTTGGAATGACTGCAAATGTAGTTATAGGCTATGCGTTATCCGTTCAATGTTTAGATAGAAATGCGTATTCGAAACTTCTAAGTTGTCAGTGTGTAATTTGTTCTTTGATAAGCATAAATGCAAGACTGTTTCTAGATATAGGTAGATCCATCATTTGTTCTATTAACCTTTAAAATTGAATTCTCTTGGTTTGTAGTCAATGTAGAATTCGAAGTGTGCCACATGTCGTATGTCAATACATCATTTGTTCAATGAAAGGTGGAGATAACGGACAGTTGTCAATTTCATAACTCCTATAAGGAATACAAAATGAAGAGTTGAATAAACACGGACCGCTGAACATACCAGACCTGGGGGCGCTTGGTATATCAGAAATGCAGTATAGCCTGGTTCCAGAGGCCTTCCGACCGACATCTGAAAGCCTCAGGAACCAGACTAAAATGCACTATAACCTTTCAGAAACTCCCCCAGGCTTTACAATAGTCACATCATCCAGTATCACTGAGCACAAGCCAAGGCGTGATTAAAAAAGATAATGACAATACCCGGAATCATATTCAACAATTCAGACGTGCAGTATCGTTTTACAAGGGGAAGCAATCGGAAAAGAAGTTGACTTGAACATTCTGAAGTTCCTTATTTACAATGTCTTCGTAGTCTTTGGTGACCAGGTCTTCGAACAGTCTGTTGGAATTCCCATGGGCATGGATTGTGCTCCTTTGTTAACTGACCTGTTTTTATATTCATATGAAGCAGAATTTATTCAAAAACTTCTACGCGAGAAGAAAAAATTTCTTGCTGTGGCCTCAATGCGACATTTAGATACAATGTATATCGACATTATTTTATCTATTAACAATGCTAATTTTCATTCAAATGTCGATTCGAAATATTCCTGTGAACTTGAAATAAAACACACCACAGTCATCCACTTCTGCTTCAGGCTTAAATATTTTATCAAAAATATCTAGATATTAACGGCAAATTAACAACTCAACTTTATGATAAACGGGATTATTTCAGCTTCTACATCGTCAACTTCCCATATTTATGTAGCAATATTCTATTATCACCTGCATATGGTGTTTATATCTCTCAACTGATTCGATACGCAAGAGCTTGTTCTGCGTATGATCAGTTTTTAAATCGAGGCAGGCTACTGATAAATAGGTTTATAGTGCAGGCGTTTCAATAGTATCGTTTAAAGTCAGCATTTCGCAAATTTTATGGTCGTTATAACAATCTAGTTTGCCAATACAACCTATCATTGGTTCAAATGCTATCTGACTTGTTTCATACCGATTGTAGGCCGTTTTTGGCACAATAAGTTTTACTACAGATAACTCCGTTTACCTGATCAAGATATAGGGCTCACGGCGGGTGTAACCGGTCGACAGGGGATGCTTACTTCTCCTAGACACCTGATCCCATCTCTGGTATATCCTGGGGTCCGTGTTTGCCCAACTCTCCATTTCGTATTGCTTATAGGAGTTATGAGATTGATCACTGTTCGTTATCTTCGCCTTTTATTCTAACAAAAGAAAAAAGAAACCTAAGTTTGTACGTTTGTTAAACAAAACCCTAAAAGGGGGGATCCCTTATCAGAATACAATTTAATTCACTATTTTTTTAAAGTACATGTGTATAAATAATGTATATCAAATAATAATTTAAAAAATAACAAAAGTCTATTATGTCCAAGTTTACTACATATTTCCAGCACGGACACCTGCTGTTTGGACCCCTACTCCCTGTGATCCACTCCCTTTTTAATCTGTTCACACAACAACAAACCTTTTTTTTCAATTTACATTAAATAAGTGATTTCCACGTATCGTGACGGATGTCTTCAGCTGTTTGTATACCTTTCGGTGCAAATATAGCCATCCCGTTGGTAATTGATATGACAAAATCCAAGTCATAAGCTTACGGGAAATCCAATTCAATTAAACTGTAACATATACCCAAATAACATAGTTTATGTTATAGTACGGGGAATCTGATTCTCAATCATTGATTTCCATCCATTAAACCCAGGTGTCTAGTACGATCAATATTGCATTCGGTGCAGAATGTCTCTGTAAAGTTTTATTTCAATCCAATTCAATTAAGCTATGACATAAACTGTGTTCACGAACACCACCATACTTCAGCATGACAAAGTTATCAACACGAGTACCGGGAACGGTATCTAATACCTAACCCATGAGATGTAGAACTCTACTCACAAAGTACATGTAGTACCAACCATCAAACACTATACTTTCTTTTGCATTGTATAAATAAAAGGTTCTACTTCTAAAAATGTGACAGACAAAGAGCTCTGTATGTGAAATATTTCCCCCAAATTGACTAGTTCAACAACTTGTAATTTTTTCAAACATCAAAGAAAATTAAGATATTTTGTTGGGAATCAAAATCCTTACAATACGCACATCTTTAAGTTGTTTACAAAACCCATAGGTTGAAAACCGTGAGAGGAATTATGTTCAACTAGTTGTAATTTTCTTAAACATTTAAAATCAAATTCCTTTGCCGCATACATCTTCAATGCCCAAACAAACACTCTATAAAATAAGGTCCTCATTTGAAAACTGTGGAAGGCGTTAGAAGGACAAATCAGGACCCCCCCCCCACAATATAACAAATAAAGGAGCAATACTCTTGCAAGAATCTCTGAATAGACTTAAATTGCAAAATGATCTAGAGTGACCCACAAGGAAGCTACACAACAAGTATCAGCTTGGTATGTGACAGAGAAATAAAAATAGAACAGAAAACCCCAAATGGAAGGTCACCACAGCACTGGATACTATAGAACACTGTATTTACACACTTCATGACGGACAAACAAGCACACGGACAAGACAAAAAAAAACAATGTCTAACCCAGATGAAGGGGAACATAATTACAAACACTTCTATTTAAAGGAATTTATTAACGACTTATTTAGAACTTGCAAAAAGCACGAAACAATTTCAATTTTCGTATTTATTTCAATATGTGTATACAGATCTTAGAAACACCTGATGAGAAATATTAATCATACATCAAAGAAAAGTATCATTTTAATTACTAGTTCGTTTGCAACTGGAAGCTGACATTGTGACTTTCCCCCAGAAGACTCAAGCAAAATATGCACATATGATACCATTAAATCTCTATCGCACGTAGAATCCTGGGCTCTCACATGCGATAATCCTCTCGAGATTAACAAAATGCTTCATTAGTACCAATGTGGGATTGGAAAATTCCACTCCAGTCTAGGATGAAGTGAATCTTGTTGCCGAGTTGGAATTTCCATAGCCCACACAAGAAAGTTCCCCTAGTTCATT
Organism: Ostrea edulis; assembly: GCF_947568905.1. Lineage (NCBI taxonomy): Eukaryota > Metazoa > Mollusca > Bivalvia > Ostreida > Ostreidae > Ostrea > Ostrea edulis. The sequence goes on from NC_079168.1 coordinate 21,092,582, forward strand.
GCCCGATTAAATTAAGGAATTCTGAGATAATTCAAAATGATCAAAACTCTCAAACTAGACTGTCAGAAAGAGCATATACCCATAAATGTAATGTGTAAATTAAAAAACACAAGAGTAAAGGACTACCTGCTCTTTCTAAATATCCATAATGATTTAGTTTCAAGTTAGTATCAATAGCACTAAATAAGATCTTATTTAACTGTTTTACACATAAATACATGTACTATATACTAAGTTTGCCCGGCCCTGGGGTCAGAACCCCCACCCCGGGGATCATGAAATTTACAATTTTTTAAAGCCTTCCTGCTCTACATGACTATGCATTTAGTTTTTCTTACACTATATTCCTATGTCCAGTTTGAACCTTGACCTTGTGACCTCAATATCAATAGGAGTCATCTTCTGAAGATGCACCAAGTTTGATGTCTGTCAAGCCAAGTGTTCTAAAGATATTGAGCGGACAGTATATTCCTATGTCCAGTGTGTACCTTGACCTTTGACCTTGTGACCTCAAAATCAATAAGGGTCATCTTCTCCTAAGATGTACCAAGTTTGATGTCTGTCAAGGAAAGGGTTCTCAAGATATTGAGTGGACAGTATATTCCTATGTCCAGTTTGACCCTTGACCATGTGACCTCAAAACCAATAGGATAATCTTTTACTGAAGATGTACCAGTGTACCAAGTTTGATGCCCGTCAAGGAAAGGGTTCTCTAGATATTGAGCGGACAGTATATGCCTATGTAAAGTTTGACCTTTGATCATGTGACCTCAAAATCAATAGGGGTCATCTTCTCCTGAAGATGTACCAGTGTACAAAGTTTGATGTCTGTCAAGCAAAGGGTTCTCAAGAGTAGATTGACCTTTGACCTTTTGACCTGAAAATCAATAGGGGTTCTCTTCTACGCATATGAAATATCATTACAATGAAGTGAATGGTTCTCAAGATATTGGGAGGACAAAATATGGTCTACCGACCGACAGGTGCAAAGCAATAGGTCTCTCTTCTTGGGGGGGGGGGGGGTGTAAATATACAGTCATGCAAGATTAAAATACATGAAGTTGTGAACTGCAACTCTTCAGGCCGACGTACCTTTTCATGTAATTCTTAAATAGAGAGAGAAAAAATAATCCATCATGAGTTGTTCCAAACTCAAATGAGGTTAAACAATTCAGTCAGGGACTACAATACTGTAATTAATTCCCTTAATGTCCTTATCCCACATTGCTACCTATGATATATTCTCTCATATTCTGACCCCTCCCCCTGTCCTACTCGCTTTCACTGCACCAATTTCCTACATTTAACTACGGTAGACTTTAACCGCAATGAACTTCTTTGCCCTGTTTACAAGTGGAGATCACGTACTGTGGTAGTACACGGGACCATGTAGTTTCTCTAGTAGAGGTGCAAGTTTTGGATACTTCAATTTTTCACGGGTTTATTTCTGCACAGAGAAATGGGATTCAAAAACAATGCTAAATTCAATAGACAAGCACATACAGGTA
>NC_079168.1:21096589-21170045 GCF_947568905.1 Ostrea edulis
ACAAAATAGTCGTGCGATTTTCCGATTATATACGGGATTCAATTATAATGCTAATATTACATCTGGTACCGAAAATATAAACGAATATCTGCATCTAGAATAAGAAATATATCTAAACAGTGGGTAATAAAAAAATTATTTTGCCCGACCTCAGTCTTGGGCGAAAGTAGAACTTGCAAGCTCGGATGCAACCATGCAAAAAGCCGGGGAGGGGGGGGGGGGGGCATATTTTCCGTTGTTCAGTCCATAACCTACATTTATCATATCATCTTCGCTAGCCAAGCGTCCGATTCACTTACTCTCATCTAAGTGTCCGATTCGCTTAATATTACTCTCAGCCAAGTATCCGATTCGCTTACTCTCAGCCAGGTGAATCAGACAGCTGGCTAACGAAAATGTTACCAGATATGATCCTTTATTAATAAAGTACATCGTTTCAGGAACAATATACTTTATTCTGCTTTGTCTATAGAAGTATATTTTTTAAGCAATGATTTATCTTGTATTGAACTAAATACAAGTATTAAATTAAATATTGCACATTTTATTGAAGTATATAATTGACAACTGATTACAATTTTTAAGCTGAATCATATGAACAATCACAATAACAATAAAACAGATTCATTGAATTCATGTCCCCCATTTCTATTTTAAAATATCTATTTGATTTGTGGTTTTTAAAACTGAATTTCTTAGAGGAAAGTTAAAAGTATTGTAAATTCTTGTAGAAGTATATTTAGAATGTCTACAATAAAGGGAAATCATAAAAACAAACAGAAAAATACAGGTCATAGCGCTTTTTACTGAGCTCCGTACAGCAAAGTGGGCTAAACTTAACCTTTTTGCACTTTAAAATATACACCAATTTTTTTTTTTTTTTTTTTTTTTTTTATAAACTTGTGTTGTATATTGGTGTAAAAACAATATAAGCAACAAAAATCAATCATTACATTTATGTACACCCATGTGTTCTAATAATATAATGTATTAAAAACTTTAAAGGGGCATTAGCTGTCAAAGTCCTATTTGCCAATTGTTACCAAAATGACTAAAACAGTTTTACAGTTCATAAAAATTAACACTGACATATTAAAAAATTCATACATCTTGCAAGTCTTTTGTTATAATTGTGACATTAAAATTTCTTTTGCTTATACAGAAACAATGGCCAAAACAGTGTTGCACATAGGTAAATAATTCATTGCAGAGAAATTTTACATAATTTTCATAAAATTAGATTGGAGGTTGCTTTTTTTCATTCTCAGATTTATTTTTCTTCATTTTTTAAATGTCTTCCTGCATAATAACCACCATTCAGAATTAAAAAGTTTGTATGTCCTAGTGGACAGCATTCTCCTTCAAGATTGAAAATAAATAATGACCTATTGGTACATGTATTCAAACCTAAAAATTGCACAAAACTCATGATATAGAAATTTAGAGTTTAAAGAGCAAACTAGGAGGATTGTCAATTTTCAAAGTTGAATGTAAGTTGCAATGCCTTGTCTCAAAATTTAAGATGGAACGTAAAAATTTGGGGATTATAAATTTTTGATTTCTTGGTTTAAAAAAATTCATACCAATTATTGAGTTCATTGATATGAATGGTTTTAAGAAATGGTATTCTGCTTGCAAAAATATATCAACCGAATTTATGAATTTACAACACGTCACGTGAACTGCTTTGGAGCCTTCCAAGTTTCTGCTACCTGTATTGTAAATTACAAAATTGAAATACATATTTGGGGTATACTGGTAAATACTGACAACATTTCTTGTGAAGTTTCATCACTGAAAGCTCAAATAGTGAGTAAACATCTTTTATTTAAAATAATTTCTTACAATAAGTGATCTGGTGACCTTGACCATAAAACTTCTCATAAAACACAATAGGGGACATCATGAAAAATACCATTGCTAAAGAGATATCAGGAAAATCGGATGCTACCAACAGACAGACTCAAATTAATATCCCACAATTTTACTGAAGACATGGACAGAAATCAATAACATACATATCCAAGTAACAAAATATTACACGGATTTCAAACTTCTCAATGCAATATCAGCATTTCATAACTTGGCAGCAAAGGTTATGATGTGCAACCAGTGGTTTTACAGGCATGTCTGAAATAAAAAAAATTACCATACACTACACATGTATTATGTTCATTACTCACAATGACATGCAATATTCTAATTCAAATAAATGAATGTTGTATACATATTAAACACCATTTCAAAGATAATGAATTTCTATCGCAATTATGAATATAACATTTACCATGAATCAATGCCAAAGTCATCCAACAAGATTCTCATGCCCCCCCCCCCCCCCCCCCCCCCCCCCCCCCCCCACACACACACACAATGAAAAGTTTCTCAAAACTGTAAATTGACTTCTTTTGACATACAAAATGAGATATCAACAATTACAATGATATAAATGCAATACATTCTAATAATTTTATCTGGTCTGACATATTAGTTTGATACAAACAAAAAGTAGTTCATAATATCTAACTAGATACGAAAATCAATGACCACTAAAAACAGCATCTTCTGCAGTAATCAAACACGCTTCTAAATAATTCGTTTTTCCTTACGTCTTTTCAATTAAGTATTTCAGTTGTTTTTTAATTCTATTTTTTACTCATTTCATTTTGAAATTATATATCAAATTAATTTTTTTGTTCCAAAATATTGCTATAGTTGAGTACATATTGCAAGTTACACACCATTGAAAGTATCTTTTAGTTTTCATTATAAATAGATAAAGATTTGATTAAAGATTATCTCAGTCTGCTCTTTGTCTTGCATTGATTTGTATACAAACACTCACTGATCTATATGTATAAACACTCACTGATCTATATGTACAAACACTCACTGATCTATATGTACAAACACTCACTGATCTATATGTATAAACACTCACTTGAAAGACTTGCTCTTGATTGGAAGTGGTCCTCTATGAGTTGTTGCTTTATCGTTTCACATAAAAACTGAAATCAACAAAATGCCCAAGGACGTTAGGGGTCATCTAAGTATCACACAATGAAAAACTTTAATCTAGAATATTTCTTCCTCTAAATTCTATACACTCAAATTTTTGGGGGTAAAAAATGATGGTGAATCATTTCGATGTTTCTCCATTACAAAATTTAATGTCCAGACTAGCTTTGTAACTTAAGGGGTAGGGGTGTGTGTGAATTAGATTTTGACCACATCAAATGACCATGGTTCAGGGCACACACATGTGAAATAAGAAAGCCCTATCATCAACCACTCAAAAGTTAAGGCCAAGGGTAAAATTTTTCCAAATTTCAGAAGGTCAAATCCCAAAGTAAAGGTCACAAAGTAAAACAAACAGATGGACAAACCAAACACTACCCATGATTCTTCCAATTATGAGAGCATAAATTTTTTTAAATCTGGTTGAAATATACATGTATTATCATACACACTAAATGCATGCATTACAGCAGGCAATATATTTACAGCATACTTTGCAGTCCTTGTATTGTAAATCACTATACATTTAATCACAAGAAATTTATTTCTGTGCAAAGTACTCAGGTTGTTGTAAAGTGAAAATAAGACTACCACAAATTATTTTCTATATGTACAAAGTAGCAAACAAATTCAGTGTTTGCAAATAATTTGTCTCGCTGATGAATCTGACAAAACAAGATCATGGAAATAAACTCTCACAAAATGTAAGGGATAAACTGGATTTGACATCATGAAGGCAAATTACCTCTAATATGTGGACATCTGAGTCATGAATCCCAATTTTAGCCATGAAGTTGGACACCATTCTCTGGAATGAAGAGCTCTGCTGTTGTAGAAACTTGTAGTCTCTACAATGGGTAAGTTAAGAAACAATAAAACTTGATCAAAGTAAACTACATTTTAAAAGCAAATTTTAATACTGCAGTTCTTGCATTTTCCAGATCTCACTAAATGATATATTAAACATAAAGGTTCAATATTTTCCGTGTTCTGACTTACTGTCTCCCAATCCCAGCAGGACCGATCGAGAAAGAGTGGAAGTATAAGAAAGTCTTTGATGACAGCTCAACCAAAATCCTGTCAAATACATTGTCATATTACACTATGTTGCCTGGTGGGTTGAAGTGATTGATTGGTTGGTTGGGTCATATTCTTGAGATGTACTGTGATGACACCTGTGTTATGTACATGATTGTAGCAGGCAAATTGAAAATTGAAATCCTCTACTCCTTAGGTAAAAACAGTTTACCAAGTTTGATGTGTGTCAAGAAAAGGGTTCTCAAGACATTGAGCTGTCAATATCTTTCTATGTCCTATGTGTGGATTGACCCTGACCTCAAAATCAATAGGGGTCATCTACTTTTTAAGGGAAACCCGTATAACAAGTTTAATGTAAATGTGTACCGGTATGTCAAGCAAAGTGTTCTTGAGATATTGAGTGGACAAGTTGGTGACCGTCCAACCAAAAAAGAGATACTGTGGAAGCATTAGAAGTCATGGTGGCTTAATTTTCGTGGAATTCGTGGGTATCCCTCAACCACGAATTTACATCCTCAATGAATAAAGACAACTATTTACATTCCAGAGTTATCTATCTTTCTTACAAATATATAAATCAACAAAATTACGTCCCTACGAAGCCGTAAAAAATCAGCAATCCACGAAAATTGGCCCCCACGAATTTAAATGATTCTACAGTATAAAAGAAAATATTTAATCTAAAAAAAAATTTGAATAACACAGTTAAAATATTTGACTTAAAAAGTGCAAATTCAATAATCAATCAAAATGTGATCTTTTCTGACTCATTTTGGATATCTAATGAATATTTGATACCTTAAAAACCAAAATCCTTCATTATTCATGAAATTCTTCTACAATCAATGCAATAACCATGCAAGACTTAATAATTGATTAAAGAACATAGATGATGCCATAGAACTAGTTTAAGGACACTTGATAACAAAAAAACATTTTGAGTGGCTCTGGTGACCTAAAAAATTTGTAGCAAGTGTGGTTCAAAGACAGATTCTGCTTAATCATATCTGAGTAATACTTACGATTTGATTTGTGTTGTGAGCATTTCTTCCATTTTATAACTTCTGACTCTGTTGTCTAACAGTGACAAATAATAGCCCTACAAAGAGAACAATTCTGATTTCATAATAAATAATAGCCCTACAAAGAGGCTAAACAATTCTGATTTCATAACAAATAAAATTCTGTAAAATGAATGCATATAAGAGACACATACAGGTACATCTAATAGTATTCATCATGCTATCTAAAAACGAAAATTCAACCTTTAGGTTAAATCATAGCTTCTGCTATACCCTGGCATTCCAATGTATTTTAAAAGTGACCTCCTGACAATTTAAACTATGCATCACCAATGTCCTTGTTAACAATCTGCTTCTGCTTTAAGTGAGTGAACTGAATAACAACTGTAAGTTTAACTTTTGTTTTGCCATTAGATGTGTATTGAATGACCTCCCTGATCAGTGTAGTATCTACAGTCACCAGATAAACTATACTGTCAACCACAGCAACTTTGTAATATGAATGGATGGCCTTTCTTTTCTCTATTCTTATAAATTTGGCTTAAAATTATTTGAATGTCATCATCTATTAATTTTCCTGATATTTCGATGTGTTTGCTGTAAAGTATCACATGAAAGGTGAAGATAACGAACAATGATCAATCTCATAACTCCTACAAGCAATACAAAATAGAGAGATGGGCAAACACGGACCCCTGGATACACTAGATGTGGATCAGGTGCCTCTGAAATATAAACACCAACATACAAATATCTGTCATTTTATTAATCTAAATCTTCTGAAAATTTTGGAATGTAGTTAATCAAAGAAAACATATCTTATATCTATATACATGAGATAAATGCAAGGAAGCATTTATATTATACAAGTCATAATAAAAGTAGATGAGAATTGGGGGGGGGGGGGGGGGGGGGGGGGGGGGGAGGAGTGATACTTTGACAAATTTCCTATACAATAATCATATATGTATTGATGTTTTGCTTGTTTTGAAACAAAAAACTGCTCCTCCTTTTCAAATAAATATAAAACAAGAATAAGATAATCATTCTTTAAATTGATTGCGTTTGTTATAAATACTGAGTAGACTTCACATATTCATTTAGAAATTTTTAAGGCACACAACTTAGAACGAAAAAATAACTCACGAATTTTACAAAACACTTTTAGACATCATCTCTAAATGAAAATGACCCCCTTGCGCAAACATCGGTGCATCAAAGGACCCCATTGTAAATAAGCTTTCGAGCTTTCATGGGTTATCCTTGGTATTTATGTATGTATGTTTGTATGTATGTATATACTGAATAAACATTTATTCATTTAAATCTCTATGGAGGAGTGGTTTTAGAACTAGTGATCAGCTTTAGCAGGTTGACCTTTTTCTCACACTAACCTCAAGCCATTAATGATTAATTACCACCAGCTTTCCCAGCTACATATGAATACATCCAAGCTAATTAAGGACCCGTTTCATTTCTATTAAAAATTACTTAATACGATATTCCCATAGACCGTCAATTCTGCCCCAACTACATTGTAAATACTTTGATAACATTTATTCATCAATTATTCATCAATTTCATAATTAAATATTTTTTACTCAGTGTCTAATTGTTTAGGAATAGTGTATATTAATATTTGTTTGATTATTTTATTGACTTTTTTAAATGTACAGTTTATTGCAGCAATCATTTCATTTTATCTTTTGTAATCAGCGATTTATTTTGTAAACTGAAGTAAGATTCTTCTACGTCTCCGAGATTTGCAAGCTTTTTAAAGATATCTGGCTTGAGATTAAATCACTATGCATCATGGTGAAAAACAGTGAAGTGTTATAACTCTGTATCTATCAAGTATGTTTTGTTAATCATCCTCTGGTAATTACAATTGACGATATTGGCTATAATATCCATGTATAAGCAGATTATTTGTGGACAAGAGGCATGTTTTTAGCTGTTTATGGCTTCTTATTATACCATTAATATTAGCTGTTTTCAAAAATAAACTTAAAGCATATCTTTTTAAACTTGCATTTAATTTGTAATTCAGTATTTATATTTAAGGAATGACTTTAATTCTGGGGCAAGTTATACAAGTATAACCTGGTGTGGATCAGTTTACGCTTTATAATCCGCAACGCGGATTATAAAAAAGCGTAAACTGATCCAAACCAGGTTATACCCAGAATTAAAGTCATTCCTTATAATTTAATGCAGGAGACAAAGATACGAACCTTCGTTTATCAAAATGTACATAAACTCCGAAAAATACAAGTCAACTGAGCCGCGCAATGATTCACTTAGCAACAACGACGAAGCGTCTACATGTAACTAAGAAGGTCGCCATCTTAACGCGTAGTCAATTTGTCTAAAAGTTCAACAGAGCCTAGCCTATTTATTAAATTATTGTATCGAAGGTGAAGTTTGTCATGACAGAAAATATGTGTAGACTATGCTTGCAATGCGTATTTCGCTGCCCTTTAGAGATTGACTTTGAAGTCACTCATCTCCGACAGATTGAGAAAATATGGGAAATTGCATTGTTTAGGTCTAGATCTACCCAAAGTAAGTCTTCAAATATCAGAAAATGCAATAATTTGCGGCTTTTAACTCTATGAAGATTTCTACTACATGAAAACTTACCCTTGCATGCAAAGTTGTCACTAATAGTAAATCCAACACAAGAAAATATATAAGCAAGTGACAAATCGCGATCCACATGTCAATGTGACTGACGTCATGTGGTGAAATGTGATGTATGATTTTTTGTTTGCTTTGTTGAAAGGCGGATCAGCAATGAACCCCCCCCCCCCCCCCCCTCCCTTTCCCCAGTGAGAAATGTATTTGAAAATGAACAGGACAATTCTTACTTGGTAAATCATTAATTTGAATATAATATCTTTGTTTTAATCTATTTTAAAACTATTCAATCACCATATAGAGAAAGATGATTTACAACAGTGATTAGCGTACAAGTAGATGCTAATTGACAACGAGAAAACAGTATGTGTATCAAACTGAAGTATCTTATTGTATACTTTGACTTTCTATTCCATAGAAGGCTAAAAACAGTGCTGCGATGTAAATTTAGAGAGAGAGAAAAAAAATAGTTCTGGCTTCTGGTTGTCAAGGGGGTGTGTCCCCATACCAAACCAGGTTATGCAAAAATAACCTGCATTCCTCAATTCGAATTTGACCAATCAGAGACAAGGATACAATAAGAATTAAATTATAAACATTTATTTTTATTTTTTAAAAAGCATGGCATGTACACATAACTTACCTGATATGCTGGGCAAAAAATTTCTCTTTTCTTCAAATCAAATACAGTGCACAGTTTCTGTAAAAACAAAATGAATATGAGACAACTATCAAGAAATATACATGGGGAGGGCCGTATTTCTCCATCAAAATCGACAGTGGTGAATTTGTTTAAAAATTGAAGTTTATATTCAGAATTATGACATAATGAAGATGACGCTTTCTTGATATTTTCAGTATTTTATATAAAATGCTTATCACATTGCATTTTTTCTTCCAGAAGGCACCGAGCACAGGGTTAGACAAACTTCATAACTATTCCAGTGAAAAAATAAGTTTTGATGTCATGTACTCTTAAACTAAATGACTAAATATTAGAGAAAAAGCATGTGAAACTGTATCAAGCTTTATTGTTGGCGACAAAATGATGCTTACCTTAACTGCTGCAGGTATAAATCTATCCACTGATTTTCTTTCTGGTCGACAAACCCCTAATAATTTTACATCTGTCATTTTATATATACTGGGCAGACATCGAGCCCATGGGATAAAACTCTTGTGATTCCTAAAAATAAATGTGTTTCATCATATTATACAAGTACTGTACAAATACAAGGGCTGTTCTATGCTTCATCATATACATGTATTGTACAAATATGAGGGCTGTTCTATGCTTCATCATATACATATACATGTACTGTACAAATACAAGGGCTGTTCTATGCTTTATCATATACATGTACTGTACAAATATGAGTGCTGTTCGAAAAGTCTGCAAACACTGTAAATAACAAGAAAATGGCTGCTTGCTTGGGGTTGTGGGTTTAACTTCACTGAATTCAAGAAATTCATGATAAGTATAAATTCAAAAAAAATCTTGCATACATGTATCTAATGCAAAATAAAAAGATACAATTACTTTAACATGGCAGGTTGCAAGTTCATGGAGCATCATATTACCAAACATTCTTCCAACGTTACATGATGTCAAACGTCTTTCTAAGATTTTCACTCTTTTTCAAAATATACACCAATCAATTTCATGCACTTCTCATGTCAATTCACCTACTCTATATCATGACTTGTCAGTGTTTTTTATCATCATTATATTTTAATTAGCTCAGATACACAGTAGATCAGAGAATCACAGCCTACATCGAGCAGATTTCACACAGGGAAATAACGAAAAATCCATTGGTGCAAAATTAAGGCTATATGAGGTGTTGCAGGACTTTAAAGGGGCATGGACATGACTTGAGTTGAAAATTTTCAAATTTTATTTTTCCATTTTTACTGTTTACAATGCTTAACTGAAGTATTTTTAATGATCAACCAAAATTTGAATACCAGTTGTTGAGTTACAAGTGAGATACAGCACTCACAATTCTTTATAATGTAAACAAGGCTCGTGCCATGTATTTGTTTACATTTAGATTGCTTAATAGAAAATAGCATGTTTAAACCAAAATGAGATGTGCCAAAGACTAGAAACTATTTAATTGTGTTGCAAATTAACTTTTAAATTAAGAATAAATGCTTTAGACGAAATTTTTACTAGACTAAGTATATTCAACCTATGTAAACAAAAACATGACATGAGCCTTGTTTACATAGCAAAGAATTGTGAGCTCTGTATCTCCTACATACCTTGACAACTAACATTTAAATTTTTGTTGACCATTAGAAATACCTTAATTAAGCATTCTAAACATTAAAAATGAACAAAATAAAATTTGAAAATTTTCAGCTCAAATTGTGTCCATGTCCCTTTAAAACCCAGTAAACATCCTTAAATTAGCTATGACATTTTTACACCATGGTTTTATAGTCTTTTAATCTATCTCCGGCAGCATCCAAAAACAATTTTGAAATTTGTCTCATTCAATGAAATTTTGGCTGTATAATACAATATCAGAACTTTTCTGCGAACTTTTCGAACAGCCCTCGTAGAAAATGTTTTCATCTCTTTGCCCTCTCTCTCTTTCTCTCTTGTCAGCTGAAGAACTACTTTATATCAAACCTGTGATAAGAGGTCAGAAATATCTTTAGAGCCTTGACAATGTGTGTAACCTCTTCCTCTTGAGCTGCCGTCCCCACAACAATCACAGGTCGACCAATTAATATAGAGTATATCACATGTTTTATGCTTGCATACTTTGTCATGATATGTAACAGTCCAAAACCTGAAAACAGACAATAAAATATACTGTACTCGTATTAACTTCCTGGAGAACATTTTGTTGTTTTTGTAGTGAACACAATTTTGTGTGGATTAATTTTTGATATTTGTGATCACTTATAAAATACATATTATGCACACCAAGTAAGTTGCTTATCTGCAATCCTAACTTGCTGAGATAGTGGTATGAAACACACGACATTTACAATATCAATGTATATTCCAGTTGTTCTATGTCTGCCCGGGCTTCTCTCACCAAGTTGTGTACACTCAGATGAAGAGGCAATATTGCAATTACTTGTGTGAATAATGCAATTAAATCCCTAATTGCACTAATGATGCAGTTGAAGTCTATAATTGTGCAAAAAAAAAATTCATGGTGTGGAATGCAGTCTGGGTGTCAAATCCACTGAGGAAGGGTGTGCAAACCAAGAAAGTGAGGGTGGATCTATGGAATTCAACTGTAACATAGGACAAAGTGAGGGTGGATCTAAGTAATTGAATTTTTATACTTTTTATAATGAGTTGATTAAATTTGTGAGGTTATTATCACAGCTTTGTTTTACTTATAAGGAATAAATTGATGATTTACAGTACTGGCGAAATGAGATCTATTAATGGACGATGAATTACTGAGACATGAATATTTCTGATATTAACATTGAGATTTTCCGAAATTAAAAATTTGTGTTGCATTTAATTTAATTTCATTGTTTTCTCCCAGACAAGAAAATAACTAAATCAGACACCTCTACAGTATCTCAAACAATAACCTTCAATATAAGAATATTTTAAAATCTTTTAAAATGCATTTCACAAGTATGTTTTGCATGATTCAAAAAATATATATATACCGGTACTATTGATGAAATTTCTTCACTGAATTACATTGACATATAATGATCACTTTGATTAGTTTATTTCCGATACCAAACTGAACATTACATGTACTATACTCACCACAAGTCAGGTTGTCTGTATCACCAGGAAACAAAACAGACTCTTGCTCTGGGGTGTCAACTGGAACCAAGTTTTCAATGTTTTGCCTGAAACAGCAGACATTAAAAAATTCCACAACTAAATGAAATGATCTATTTACATGCAGTTTTCTTTTCCATAAAAGTTTGGGGACCATACGTAAACTGTGCTTTGTAGTGAAATAAAGAGTAGTATGAAGAAAATGAAAAGGTTTACCTAATAAATTCATAACTTGAAATGCCTTCTGAATCATGCTCAAGTTCAGATTCTAAAATGGGATAAGAAAGTAATCAATCATAAATATCATGTTATTTACAATGGAAAAGTTAAGCAATTTTACTTTCCTTTTGATATGGTTTAATTCATTCAAAAAGTTATTCCACAAGGAAATTTAAATACCACAGTGTAGTAGTGGTGTAAGATTTAAAGTTCACATTTTCCCCTCTGGCTACTGATCCCTATAGTTACAGACAAAATAATTATATATTACCAGTTCTGAGTGACTGGGCTAACAACGAGATCTTTTCAGTGATCTCCTGATTCCCAGCCTCTTTTTCACTCTCCTGCTGTCCTACATTTTCAGAAGTCAGTGTTTGGAGTCGGTCCCTTACTCCTGCTGTCTCCTTGTCACTTGTACCACATTCATACCCACCAACTCCATCATCTGTACCACATTCACAACAATCATCTCCGACATCTACTGTTTCAACTCCATCCTCCCCTTTCTCCTCTCCTGTAAGAGTGCATGTGGACACTTCCATAACTGATAAAATATCTGTTTTCCCTTTTGGGTCATTAGTATAACCTTTGCATGTGTCACTGTTTCCTTCTCTGTGGTCTAGCGAATCAGCTTTTATATCATGGTTTTCATTCTCCCTTATATCATCAAAAACAGCCTCATTTGTATTTGGTATTCCAATTTCAAACTGTTCTATTTGAATCTGGAGATGTCTGAGGAATTCATTATTTGAAAATACGTCCAAATCCTTCTCTGAATCTTTAACAACTGTTACCTCGGGATCATTGTTGAGACTAAAGTTTACACTGAAATAAGAATGAAAATCCTTCAGTAAGTAGTTTTAATCCTGACTGCATAGAATTAATGTAAGTCTTAGATCAGTTTTAAGTTACAATATAATATTATGGTTTCATACAGTCCAACTTTCCAAACATTAATCTCAAGCAAATCCACACATTTCAAGAATTCATTCATGAAATGGACGGTATTACTACTCATTTCTGTCATACAAACTGTTCTGCTATCATGATATTATACATACACTGCAATATCAAATGTACCCTTCTTATCTACAGAAAACAAGATAATTATAAACTTGTACACAGGTGATCCTGTAGTGCTGTAAGCGGACTTCATCGATTCTGCATCATCATCATTTAGAGAACGAAATGAACTAGCAGCTGACTTAAAACTCAAAGACTCGATCTGCAAAAAAATGTTTTAAATCAATTATTTATTCATTTCAAATCTGATTTCATTAATAATAAAACTAGCTAAGAAAGGATTGTTCATGTAGAAAAGGCTTTCAATTTGCAAAGAGGTGCAAATGCACATTTCATAACATGCATATCCAACTCACAGAGGAACACTTGTTGAACAATAAATCAGGCAAATTAGCACACACACAGTGGCATCCCATGCAGTTTCTGAAAAAAGAACAAATTTAAGATGTACATTTTGTATTTGTTAAAAAGTGTGCCTACAACCTTGGCCATGACTAGCTATCATTGCAAATTTGACCTTTACCCTTGATATTTGACACTGACATTTATACGGCATGTAACTGACCGTTTACACCACAAAGAAGTATTTATTTTGTCATCATAAAGTTTTCATTAAATGGCAAAAAGACAGCAAACCTCAGAAAAAATTTAATCAGTTAATTATTAAAGCTAGAAATTGACTTCTTCTCATTTAGAGAGAAATTATCATTAATGCTGAAGTTGATCAGTAACAGGTTAATCATACTTGTCGATATTTGTCAGTAGATTGGCTCCAATGCAGTCCTCACCAAAGCATAAAGCTGAAGAAGTTGGTTCTAAAAATACATGTACAAGGAAAGATAACTACTGTACCACAGCGCCATATCAGAGATTATCTTCCTCTGAATTGAATACATAAGGTACTTCTAAGACAATAGTTAGAAAAGGTGTCTTTAAATTATGGTCTGTAAAAAGACTAGAACAGATGCAGGCTATTTATTATCAACATTCTCTTACCACAGTATGTCATGTCACAATTCTCCACTTGAAGAACAGCCATATCTCTCTGAAAAAACTATTAACACAGGGATATAATTGATTTTTCTACATCTGAATGTTAATAAATAAACATGTAACTACTAGAGTTGAAGATGAAATTATATACGGTAATTACGTAATCTGATCAAACAAATTGTTACCCCTACCTGATACAGATGTCTTAGTTTTTGCATTCCCTCTCTGTGACCCCACGAACAAAGTTCATGTAGACCTTGTAAATGAATATCAAACTGTCGCCCAGAGGTAATTTTTACAGTTTTGGGCTAAAAAAAAAAAAAAACTTTACTTTGTGTATAATTTCAAAATGTCAATATTCCTAACCCGATCACTATAATTTTGTTTATTTTTTATTTATTTATTTATTTATTTTAGAAAATCCTGGTAAAAATAATAATACCTTGTAAAAACGGGTGTCGGGGAACAAAGTCTGAGCGCCCTCTGGTGAGGAGCCATATGATCCAGCTAAAGAAATACAACATATACATTGTATAACGTTCAAGTACAGCCTTCAATTCATTCCAAGTTACTTTAATTTCCAGGTTCTTGTCTACATTTACTATATAAATGACATGGTTAGGTTAAATGATCACCACAGTCTTAAGGAGGTACTCTACATTGTCATAATGGCTGACTTCCTTTTAAAACATGGATGAAAATATAAATATCAGCAACATTTGTCTATTCATTTAAAAAATTATCGGCTAGCTGAGTAGTTCAGAAGGTTAGCATGTCGACTGCTGAACTGTAAATCAAGGGTTCGAGCCCAGCAGGGGTTTTAAAAAATTTTCAGATTGCTTTTTACTATAACTGCATTTTTTGACTAAATAAAGTTAATTTGAAAGTTTTCAATTTCAAAATATTGTTTTACATATCCTCCATTTTTCATCCATATCAAATTTCTCTGGTGTAGCATACCTCCTTAATTTCACTGTTTTTAAAAGTAAAAATAAGACAATGTACTGCATTAGAACATGCAGTGCTACATATATTGTACATGTACAAGTTACATATTATAATATTCATCAAACAATGAAAACCAGACTTTAGTATGTGAAAAGTATCTGCAAATTTAACTATTAATTGTGAACAATATTGAACATGCTTGCATGTATATGTAGACGATTTAACATTGATGGGAATGTTCCCTCTACGGAATTAACATTGATTTTTGGAACATTTTGTTACTGTAACAATTTAGAAAACAAATATAATTTCTTTCATTTGAACTTGGTGAATTAGACTGAAATTATTTTCTTTTGTTGGAATGATAATTATGAGGTAGGCGGGATTAGAAAGTGATGATGGGTAGAAGGTAATCGAATAGTAATCATTCTGACGATTCTGGATGACACAAACAAGTCATTTTGATTTAAGAGATAAATATTTGATATGAATTCATTTTGAATAAATTATATGGCGCTGTTGAATTTCAATGACAAGATGCAAAACTTCGTGAATTAAGTTTTGATTTTGGTATAATTGATGAGTTGATGAGAGAACTGCAGAGTTTAATGGTGATGTGAAATGAAGTGAATGAATTTGTAAAGAGTGACATTCTGTATCGGATGTCACAAAATGAAAAATATAAAATATTATTATATACTTGGGGTGTTAATGTTAGATTTTATTAGAAATAAATTAAGGTACAAAAGAAGATGTTTTTGTGAACCACTGTTGCCCCTGTATGGCAGCAAAGTAATTCTGGTACTAAAGAAAGGTCTTAATTGTCACAAGGAATACACGTCAAAAGAAATATGAAAGCCCTATCACAATCTATTCAAAAGTTGTAGTCAAGGTTAAAGTTTTTTAAAAGTAGATCAAAGGTGAAGGTCATGATGTAAAAATTGTTCATACCAAAAGAAAGGTTTTATCACAAAGATACACATATGAAATATAAAAACCCTATCACTAACTGTTCAAAAATTATGGCCAAGGTTAAAATTTTTGCAGACAAAGAGACTGATAAATAAACTATATACCCCTGAATCTCCGATTACGGGGGCATAGATAAGTCTGCATGATTAATATAATTGGCAGTATAAGAATTACAAAAGAACTGGAAACGTTTCTCTAACAATGTAGCCTCTTTTTCCCCCTGATGCCATCATTTGACACACTTATAATCTTAGCATTTATCTGACTTCCCCTCTAAATAAGTCATGTGTTTGCTTGTTTTAAAACACTGCAATTCTGTAAACACTATAGTTTGATATAAATTAAAAAAATTGTTTAAAAATTATATACATGTACACTGTACATGTACTAGCATTTATATTTGTTAACTTCGAATATATTTTTATTAATTTGTCAAATGTATTAATTTTTTAAAAATACTTTATTTCTGTGCTACATGTATCATTTACATATTAATGTAAACACTGAATTGTACATATTTTGCACAGATATCAAATCTTGATAACAGAGAAAAAATGATACATCATGTGCTGACATCTGGGGAGAAAGGACGTAAAATATCAGAGTGACCAGTGAACTTACATAACTGTGATAACGGCAGAGTGTTGTCGATCTCCTCCCATTCCTGCAGACTGAAAGAGTCGGACTTTGGTCTCGAACTGTCCACTTTGGCCTTCTCTTCCAGACGTGCAAACCTGTGTTCAAGCTTCTTATCTACCTACAATGTACCAGTCGCTGAGAAAAGTAATGGTGATACTTCTAACAGCATGAGGTTCTCTGAACCCATCCAAACCCAACAATGATCTAATAGTCATCAATACTGCCAGTACACTGTACTACCTCGGTACATGAGTGAACTATTCTCACAACAAACTACATGTACCCAGTTACCTAAAGTCTATGTTACCTTACAGTAGGATTTTATTACCATTGTTACTTTTTGGACGTTTTTTGAGATCTGAGGGAATAGATGGTCATATGATGCGAGTGTGGCTAACAGAAGAATTGGGGAGATGTAACAACTGCGTAGCAGCCTTCACATATCACATATTGTATTGTATGATGTAGCAGCCTTCACATATCACATATTGTATTGTATGACGTAGCAGCCTTCACATATCACATATTGTATTGTATGACGTAGCAGCCTTCACATATCACATATTGTATTGTATGACATAGCAGCCTTCACATATCACATATTGTATTGTATGACGTAGCAGCCTTCACATATCACATATTGTATTGTATAACATAGCAGCCTTCACATATCACATATTGTATTGTATAACATAGCAGTCTTCACATATCACATATTGTATTGTATAACATAGCAGTCTTCACATATCACATATTGTATTGTATAACATAGCAACCTTCACATATCACATATTGTATTGTATAACATAGCAGTCTTCACATATCACATATTGTATTGTATGACGTAGCAGCCTTCACATATCACATATTGTATTGTATGATGTAGCAGCCTTCACATATCACATATTGTATTGTATGACATAGCAGCCTTCACATATTGTATAACATAGCAGCCTTCACATATCACATACATGTATATAATGTGTGGGAAAATAGGGCAAAGCTACTGTGGTCAAATCATGCAATGTTTCTACAAAAGTTGTATGAGCCTGCCTAGGATTCTCTCCATTTTATACAACCAAATTATTGTATAAGCTAGTCCTTGATTCTCATTCTCTCTCTCTCTCTCTCTCTCTCTCTCTCTCCACACAAATACATCATGGATATCAAACATACAACATTTTTATGATAGTCATGTAACAGTCATAAGACAATTAGAATCACATAATAAACACAGAAAGGACAAACCATCAGTCTGCCATGGGTTTAATGTACAACAATCAAAAGAAATTCCTATGCTTTTGAAGGAATTTGATTTGCTCCATCATTATAGAGTCATGAGGCATTGCAAAACCGACCTATAAAGAATGGACCTAACATTGAGAATTATAGAATGATAGGTAATTCTCAATGTTAGGTGTGAGGTAGGTGACATGGGCTTTAGAAACTAATATATCTGGGAGTAAGGGAAGTAACTCTTTGAATGTAACGTATAAAACATACCAGAGATTGCCTGACTGAGTGAAGAACATTCTGTGTCTCTGTAATGTTGGCCTCTAGAGTTCTCAAGTTTTTGTAGAAAATGTCCTCACTGACAGCCTGAGATGACTTCTTTGATCTCATTCTCAACAACATCTCAGCTAATTAAAAACAATTAAACTAGATTACACACAATTTCCATATCCATTCCAACACATAAATACATTATGAAGACTAATACCTGTCAGTCCAGCACAATTTGTGTAAAGCAGTCATTCGTATGCAATTTCTATACAAGTATAGCGAGGTACATGTAGCTCCTAATAATGATATCAAGTATAGCGAGGTACATGTAGCTCCTAATAATGATATCAAGTATAGCGAGGTACATGTAGCTCCTAATAATGAAATCTAAAGACTGTCACATCATGGTGATTTTATACTTTTCCAATTTCAAAAATCCTATTTTTTAAAAATATATTTACACTTCCAACTTTTTTGCCTCTGATATCTCTACAAATTGTAATGATAGCCATTTCCTCATGAATGCATCACAGTTGTAAACAATGTATGTATGAATACTAATAAATATAGTAACTTCTATTATAACGGCAGGGAATTCAGACAGAAATGAAAGTGGAATGAAAATATAAGAAATAAACTTCTGAATCAGTTTTGAAATACATGAGGGTATGAACTGTGATGCTTCACACCAGCGTGTCATTCCTGAAGTGATAATGCATTTCATGAAGTATGGCAGCATGAAGTGTTGCAGTTCATAACTTCATTTATTTTCCAAAATGAAGTTTATTTTAGCTGATACAGTAAACTTATTCACATCATAATAAGAGGCCCATGGCCCACATCGCTCACCTGAGTCACCTTGGCCTTGCTGTTGTACAGCTGTTAGATTCTATAAATAATTTTTAATATCTTAATTCCCATGAAAAATTTTAACCCCATATTGTGGTTTCAACCTAGCCCAAAAGGGTCATAACATAACTGTGTAAGGTCAAAAGTCAACGATTATGGTATGAAACGTAAAGTCTTGACATTAGGAATTTAAGTACAAAATATGAAAACCCTACCATAAACAGTTCCGGAGATATTGCCTAGGTTAATATTTTTCTTAAAAGTAGGTCAAAATCCAAGGTCAAGTTTACAATATCAGAAACTTTGGTGCCAAAAGAAAGGTTTTGTCACAAGGTATGCATAAATGAAATACAGATTTATCACTCTCCATTCAAAAGTTATCAGCAAGGTTTAAGTTTCGGTTAAAATTTTTAAATTTGGGTCAAACTCCATGGTCAAGGTCACAGGATCAAACATCATGGTATCAAATGTAAGGTCTGTCCATATACAAAATATGAAAGCCCTACCTATATAAATAGTTCGGGAGATATTGCCTAGGTTAAGTTTTCTTGAAGGTAGGTCAAGGTCACAGGGTTAAAACTTCGGTACCAAAACAAAGGTCTTGTCACAAAAAATGCACATAATATGACAGCCCTATCACTCACCATTCAAAATTTATAAGCAAGGTTAAAGTTTCCAACAGTCTGACTGGACAAAACAATATGCCCCTTAACTATAGTATTGGGAAATAAAAAAAAACTTGAATCCACACTACTCTAAAAAAATGTTTGCATTTTGGTATGATTAATTTAGTGTGGCCCTGCTTCTCTTGAAAAGAAATTGTATTAATCAATTTCCCGTATATACCCTGATCTCCCATTGTGGCCCCACCCTACCCCCAGGGCCCCTGAATTGAAAATCTTGAATTTACACAACCTGAATATGCTTGCATATCAATATGACTAATCATGGCTATGCTGTTCTTGAGAGAAGATTTTTTAAAGATGTGTCCTTTTATATTCCCATATAAAACTTTTATCCCCTAATGTGGCCCCATCCTACCCTCAGGGGTCATTATTTGAACAAACTAGAATTTCACTGCCTCTGCTACTTGCATATTAAAATGACTAATTACGGTCATTGTTGCTCTGGAGAAGAAGATTTTTAAAGATGCTTCCCTATACATTTCCAAGTAAACTTTGATCCTCTATTGTGGCCCCACCCTACTCCCAGGGGGATCACATTTTGAACAAACTTCAATCTGCACTACCTGGGGGTGCTTGCATATTAATATAACTAGTCGTGGCCCTCTTGTTCTTGAGAAGAAGATTTTTAAAGATATTTCCTATACATCCCCATGCAAAACTCTGATCTCCTATTGTGGCCCCATCCTACCCCCAGAGGCCATGGATTTAATGAAATCAAATCTACACTATGCCAGGAAGCTCTCCTGTAAATTTCAACTTTCCTGGCCCAGTGGTTCATGAGAAGAGTACTTTTAAATGCGTTTGCCTTTTCTGGGTTATCTCTCCTTCCACATGTTTATCTAAGTGTGTACCAGAATTAAAAGTACATGCGTTTTTTTGTCTATAAAACCCCCTATTCATAGTAAGAAATATCACTCTTCTCATAATTCATGCACATGAAGGGCCCATTATGGATATTTGCAAAAGCTGATCAAAGTAATAAATGTAAACTTAGTTACTACAGGCATTCCTCATCTCGCCTATTTTCTGCCCTTAATTTGTAATTTAAAAAAGCAATATCACATCTTTACCATATCAAGTACTCCAAGGGTAAGATATGCACTACCTTTAGAATCATCATAATATTGGAAAGTTCTGGAATGTGTTATTTCTATCACAATCATTAAAAGTGAATTAATTAAGACTGGGAATAGTATTACATGTCTACAGGCTTCATCACTCAACTGAGCCATATCAAGCAAGCACAGTCAATGCAGATTAAACAACACATTGACAAGGGAGAGGAGTACTAGTGGTAAGAAAATTGGTGGGGTTTTCCCCCAAATGATTGTAAACTCCCCAATATGTACTGTTATAATACATGTATTAAAAACTGAAGGGAATCCCTCATCCACACCAGATATCATTACCAATATTATTATTATATAACTAATTTTTAAACAAACATGCCTATAACAAATTCACACTTATTGCAAAATGATATTTATTTCCCTATAAGAGGAAAATAATGAAATCTGATTTCATATCAGCCAATCAAAATCCATACCAGCTAAACCCAAACCCTCAAGCAGTATCTGCACCAGGTATGGTGAATTGACATGCAACCTTGCGGGAGAAGAAGAAACATTTGTCTCAGCCAATCAAAATCCATGCCATCCTTATACATGTAGGAATTTGGATCACAGTGAAAAGAAACCACACTTCTGCAGATCCACTGCAGTATAAATCTGTACCAGATATGTTATACAGTTGTTCCAGTGAAGATTAACACATGTAACTATCTACAGAAGCTGATGTGAATTTCACAGACATCAGACACCAATTGGTGGCATCCTGGTCTTCAGCTAGGTGAGCCAAAAGTGTTTATTAATTAACTATGTATTAACTTCCTACACTGCCTAAGCCTATGGCCGACATGAGAAAATTAAATTGAATGTACCTTAATAACCTGACATGAAAGGTTAAAAGTCTAAAACAAAGAGAAAGCTACAGAAAAGCCATTGAACAGAAAACTGCTAAGATTTGCATGACTGGTACCTTTTGTGTAATGGAGGTCCATCAGATGCATCTCTAAGTTGTTCTTAAAGACCAGCTTGTTCCCATACTTTAAATACCTCACAACCTAAAAACAACACACAGAATGAATCCTTCAGACATCTAACAAAAACACAAACTACAGAGTCATTCTTCATCTTATTGCATATCCTTAAAGCAAATCCATGCAATATCACTCAATGTCTCAACTTTAACAAAATTGAATGTACTGCACGTGCTTCTGAGTCAATTTCAATATCTTATTACAACATGCTTTCTGTACATATTCATGTTGCTAGAATCAAATAATGAAGTATTCCCCCCTCCCCCTCATAAACACACATACATTGTAATAGAGTTTATGATTATGTATTCAAGAATAAAAAACGCTTCATACCTTTTTCATCTGTTGACTGATCTCCTCATAAAACTGGAGCAATTTTCTAAAAATATACCAGAAGTGAAGTGCATATAATTAATAGCACTCGATGGGTCAAATAAAAAAAACCCCAGAAAATATGAAGACTAACTGAACACAATAAAGACTACAGAAATGTGTCAATGCCCCCCCCCCCCCCCCCCCCCCCCCCCCCCAGCAGTCAGATAAAAAAATATAATGTACATGTATGTGTACTTCCTCATACTCAAAATTAGGCACAATTGGATTTGATGTATTTATGATTCAGCACTCGTTCTGTGTTTGATATTGATAGATAAATAAAGATTTTCTTTTCATATGTTAGTGCAAACATAAAGTAGGGCTTTTGTTTCACCGTTAAAACATGTTAAAATAAGAATCCCGATAAAATATGTACACATACAATAATCCAGGGTTGTGTGTATATTTCTAACAATAAAGAATAATTTTAGAGAAATGCCTTTGATTGGTATAATAACATACATTTATCATATAACGTATAATATACATAATAAGTATGGCAAACAAAAATCAATTATACGCCTCTCAACAGGACCAATACCCCACCCCACCCCCACCCACCCCCGTGGTACATTCAAACAGGATCAAAATACCAACTTAATTTGGACTCACTCTGAGAGCATAACTAATTACTTCCTTTCTGTTGAAAAAAAATGTTGTAATATTGAAGCAGTTCATATATATATTGTATATAAGACACATGGTATTACAATATATGAAGGACCAAACTCATACACGCACATTGCGATTCCCTGAAGATACTGTTGAGCATTAGACACTTGCAACCCATTTTCATTCTTCATCCAAAAGTCAGTAAGAAAAAGGGTAGCTCTAATGTCTTACTACATGTCTCATAATGTGAAAACCAGTCTACCTCACAATGTGACTGTCATTGTCAAAATAAACAGTACTTTCATTGACAGTCTTGTTAATAAATTATAAGATATTGATTACATGTGACATATACTTTTGACAATTATCTGATTAAAGTTCTAATTTTCAAAATTAAAATGACATGTCAAGTTAGCTCTAATTCTTCACAGATCTACATATGTAATCACACTTTTAGAAATGGTTCCTTTGTAATCATATGCAAGTACCTGCTATCAGGAGTGATGTAACTAATGGCAAAAGGCCTCACATATCCACGAGCATGGCGGTCGTATAAAGCAAAATGGTGTACCTAAAATATTGCATATCAGAAAAATTATATGAGAATTTGCAAATTTAATCTACAAAAGATAAAAGGTTTATCAAAGGTATCATAAATGTGAGGGTTGTTTATACAGTAAAACATGGTTACAGCAAACACTCTTATAATGAATGAATTCAAGCATACAGCAGTTTCCTTCCCTGCAGTTTTAAAAGATAATATTAACTTATTGGTTATAACTAATTACATTTATAACAAATCCAAATTGTTCGTCCCCAGCACTTTGTTATAAGTGTGTTACTGTACAAGTTTCAATCATAGGTTTAACTTATTGACATAATATCGGGAAATCTGCTCGCCCACAATCTTAGTGCAGTAAAGCGGAATAAGCTTACAAAGTCTGCATTCATGCACAGGCCAAGGGCAAGCATATTTCCCAATATTCAATACGCCGGTTTTGAAATACGAACTCTTCTGTGTAGGAGGTGTATTTAGTGGAACTTTGAATGACTAAGTGGGACAGAATGGACCTACAGTCAACGAGGAAGACGATGAAATGTAATAAAAGCGGCTTCTCATTTGATATGTGAATGTGGGAAATACAAAATAGTATCAAAACAAATGTTTTACTAAAGTGGAAAGATAAAAACAATGTCGTATTTGCAAGTAATATCTTAGATATGGTATTTATGAGCATCAAAATAACGTGATATGATAAGAATTCTATATGTATTTAATTACTCCCTAAATACTTATAACTTACTCAGTTTGTGTATCAGTCGAATTCAGGTGATCTAACAGTGTATGAGAAACTCACTGAGTACATTCACTTACGCTGTGATGAATATTAGTCCCACTCCCGCTTGTAAACAAATTGTTTCACACCTCACTATGTAAGAGAATTCTCCAAAGGGAAATAACTCGGGTGTATCTCGAAACCGGCGTATTAACAACCTTTTTACTACATGCTTTTCTAATTCAGCAATATGTAATTTTAGTTCTAAAAGTGCACATTTATCTACATTTTCAGAAGCATGCAGACATAGTGCTTCTGTCCACCATTATCATTTGTAAACAGACGCGATGTCGCAATAAGTATGCAAGTATAAGTTGCCCCTGGGCTTTTATAGTGCACATTATTCTATAGCTCAGTACAGTAACAGCTAGTAATGCACACTATATATAATCTATAGAAAAAATATCCAAATATGTACGGTAATACAATGTATAAATATAAATCAAAATAAACATAGTCTACTTCTAAAACATTTAATAATTTTATACTCTGATTTGTTATGAACAAAACGAAAGAACTAAAAATCTCACAAGTCAGAAAAGGCCCTGCAATAAATCTGAAAATCTCACAAGTCAGAAAAGACACTGTGATAAATCTGAAAATCAAAAAGGGTCTTCCAAAGGAAACATACAAGTTATTGCAATATGCAGCCATAAAAAGTGCAGACAGATGGACAGAGTGATTACAATAGGAATCAGAGCATTACATTTAAACTCTATACAAATCTTCTTAAATAATCTCAAGTTATTGTGTGCCAACCCCATAGAATGTCCTGTTATCCTATCAATATAAAATAATTCTAAGTCCCATAACTCTCTAAAAACAAAAGCCAATGATAAATCTGAAAATCAAAAGAGGTCTTCCTAGTTCTGCCTAATCGAACTGTTCATCATAAAAAAAAAAATCAAATTATGAAAATATTTCCAAGGAAACTTCAGTTATTACATACAATAGAGAGTGCTGACGGACAGAGTGATTACTATGGGGCACCTGTCATATGGTGAAGCCCTATACGTTTGAGAGAAAAACATTACAATATACTTACAAATGCAAACACATTGTCTTTAATCTCCGAAAACATAACTTGTGAATCTTCAATCAGGTGAAAACCTCTACAAGTACAAACAAGGAATTGTATTTGTTTACCAAATGTTGGTCAACATTATCTCATAGACTGTGTGTTTATAAAAATTAAATGATAAAAAAAGCATACTGTTTAGTAGTTGTCTGATGCTCAAGGGACATAATTCTGACAGAGAAATCTGTGATGTTGAAGTTGCTGGACCCACCTTTCGGAATGGTCATCTACAGAATTCAACGATAAAATTAAAAAAACAAAGTCAACCATCTGTATACTTTAATTAGCATGCATCTCAGAACTGTTGATTTTGCGGAAACAAGAAAAGGTGACAAAAACAAGACCAAAAAAAAAAAAATAAGAGGGACAGATATCAACGAGTCAGTCACATTACATCACAATACATCACGATACATCACATTATATCAAAAAACAAATTCAAGGATGGTCTCGTGGTTTTGTTATCTATAGTTGATAGCTGAAAAAATATAATTGTGATATAAAAAATTATCATAATACCCTCTCTACAAGTATACAACTATACATGTAATATACATATATTCTTGTAAATGTGTTACACTTACATATGTACATATACCTTTAATTATGTACATGATATTGTATCATTACATATACAGTAAAATATTATTACAGTGAGCATGTTTATAATGAATTTACGCTTACAGTGAAGTGATTTTCATTCTCCGAAGTTATAAATATATATATATATAATTCATAACGATTGCATCAAAATCGTTTTTCCACATCATTTCACTATAAGCGCGTCGTACTGTACATGTACCAACCACTTCTCTTGGTCCCTCTAGTTCAGAAAATTCAGCCACCAGAATGAAGTCCATGTCAAGGTGTGTTTCACTGGCAGACTGCCGGTTCCATGGGTGGGGAACCAGATTACTGGGGATAAGATACTCTTCTAAATCAAAGTTCCACCCATTGCTGGCCTTTGGTTCTTCATCTATGTACATATTGAATGGAAGGTCTGCCCCAAACATTTTTTTGGCAAAAATTTACTTTCCTATATATATAGAAAGAACTAACATTAATACAATATAAATTCTGATTGTTTTTTCTCTTAAAAACTCAAGTCTAACTCTACTCTTTCATTACAAGAAAACTGTTCTATATGAAAGAAAGCTTTTGATTGCCTAGTATGTAAGTGTGTAAATAAAGATTATACATTTACAGTATTACAGTAGTATCAAAGAATTTTCAATATAGTCAAACTCAATCTTTAATGTTTACACTGTCATTTTAAAGCATGCAATGACATCACAAGAACTTTCTATCTTTCTCTGAAAGGACTTAGCTTTTAAGCCCTTTCACAGCAAAATATAAAGGCCAAATCCTGGACTACATAAATATGTGATAATTAATGCACTAAAAGGACACTGCAGACTTCTCACAGTTTTTGTGAACTCCCAGTAGCAAATGACTAATACATAAAACACTTTGTAGTCTGTACCATACTCCCAGAGATCTCACTTCCGAATTCAACCATTACCAATATATTGCCACTGTGCAGCATTATAAATTCAAACATTACAGGAATTTAACACAGGAGAAACTATTTATCTACATGACATTTTTTTAGGTGCAGTTTTACACAAAACCTATCTGTACTGGCACATCCAGGTATCTTACATGAAAGTGGATACAATTCTGAAGACTTGAAGGAATCAATTGTAACACTGTGTGCAAATCTATATGAACTGCATGTGTTACAATCATAAGAATACAGGTCACATACATGTATGCATATAATCCGAGGTTCCTCCGATTCGCACCCCTGCTTAAATTATTGACTTATTAAATTTTAAATATTGTTAGGGAAGACCAGTTCAGATCACAGATGTCAATATGTAAGAGTCAGGGCAACAGTCAGATCAAGACCCAACAGCTAGATAATCATTCAACTAATTGTAGATTGCTTAAACATACTTCTTGATTAAGGATACAATAAAGATTGACGCTTAAATGTCATTAGTTTGGCAGTACGACATGATGTGTATATGAGCATGGTGAATTGTGAAACTTGAACAAGAATCCAACGGGCTGCCATCCTCACTCTAGAGCTCTACATGTCCAGCTACACACGTGTAATAAACTTGTTTGTTGTTATATCCATAATCTAAGAAACTAAAATCATAGACTAACTACCAAAAAACAGTATTTTTCTATCCTTCAACAGAAAAAAAAAAAAAAATTAAGAATTATTGATCAACATTAAAAATACAATAATTTACAAAATGTATATCCAACTGTATGCACAAATTTATGTTTTTATCAATATTTCCCTGTTCAAAAGTCGTCGAAGGAAATAAACAATATTACAGAGAGCTAATCCCAATGGACATGTAGTTTAAATTATTGTTATTTCATGGTAGATTTCTAATTTATTACAATATTTATATTCTATAATTTTATTTTTTGGCACCTTACTGGTGTTCAATTCCATCAAATTCATAATGCTACAGTAACAATTGTTATCTTGCTATTTACTTGCGTTACAATTTGCAGAACTGCAACACCAAGTCGGCATTAAGAGATGTACTAAGTCAGCCTAAAGTTTTGGCTAACTGTATTCGATCTCTTTTTCTTTAAAAATGACCCAAAAAACACACACACACAACAAAAACTAATGTTGGGGTGTAGGAGAGTGTCCATTACATTTACTCACATCTACAGTTTTGACGAGCATATTTTATGCAAGCCTAGCCATTAGAATTTATTCGTTGTGACTTTGCAGGATGCATAATTTGGAAGAGTCTGTGAACATGACCTGGTACTCTTCCACTAATGGCACTACACATGTTAATATGGAACATATGATATGGATAATTGACCATTGAAGTTCACCTTCATTAGTCTTCTGTATGAAAGAGCTACCAGTGGCGGATTTAGAGGGAGGCTTCCCCCTCCCCCCTTGCCATAAATTTACAGTGCATTGCTGGCATTTATAGATGAAAACTCCAGATTTGGCACCCAAAATAGCTGAGTATTTTGGCTTTTACAAGTCAACGTGGGACCCCCTTTACGGAAATCCTGGATCCGCCACTGGTTACACCTCATAAACCAGGACAAATGTTATTAGTATTTTAACAACATAAACTTGTTCAAGTCACTTTCATGATTTTACAATTCAAGAATGAAATAAATTCGAAAACAATTTACACGTTCATGTTAAAATGTTTAAACAGCTGGTAAATAAATATTTTTTTCGTAGATCGGACTCCCGATTGAATTTAGCATTGCTGTTTACAAGTATGTTACTTACCTAAAATTCAAAGATAACAATAACATAAATAATAAATATTTAACCCTCATGCATCTCTTGAGAGACCATTGTTATTGTTTTAAACGATCTTTCAACCGGAAGTGTAGAAATCCCCTACTTTCATTTTCATGGGTCCGTTCAGTACACAAAACTCCACACCGGCTGAACGAGAAGAAAATGTCAACGTCTGCGAAGTTAGTAAAGCGTGATTTTGGTTCGTTTCATGCTTCAAATGTACAAGACCTGATACATTTATCTGATGTAAGTAGTATGATAAGATGCTAGTGTCCGTGTTTTATGGACATAGGCCTATAGGCCTACAAAATATAACGCTATGTCTCTCTTTGCACACGAATGAGCAGAGAATTTTTAAAAATTTAATATACACACATTTCTTTAGACAAGTATGCCACTGAAATGAGAAAGCATTTACTGGATACTTAGGTTAAACAGTAACGTTTGCTGTTCATGATTATGCTTAGGTGCGTTCACTGCCGATGGTAACTGTTATTGCACTTTACATAGTGTATAGTTGGGGCGAGTCGCTATGGGAACGACTGTAATGATGTAGGCCGTGCACGGGATGCGCACACGGTCCAGTGATTGCGTGGGGACACCCGCACTTGACCAGTCACGATTGTGGTTGAAGTGGTATATAGTACAGATCCCACAGAGACCAAAAGAAGTCAGCCTCCCTCAAGTTTTTGGGTGTCATTTGATTGTATTTGACTTTTTAAAATTAAATTGCAATATCAGTAGCTTCTTTAATCAAATTTTCTCACTAAAACACATTTTTTATTTTGCTTTATGGATTGGTCCTTACACAATGTTGTTTCTACTCTTGGTTATGGCGACAGCACGGACGTTCCCAGCTTACCCCAGTAGATCCAACAGCCCTAGGAGGGGTGGGAGTCACCCCATGGGCATTTTGATGGGTGGAGGGGGTTTACTGCTCCATACTGGAGTGTGGTGCCAGCAAATATATTGTCATTTTACACAGGTATCACTATGCCAGAGAGGTCTGAGGCTTCTCAGAGTGCCCGCTACTTGTACATGTATGCATCCAAGTAGACCCTGGGGGAGGGGAATGCTGTTTAGTCTTGCAGGGAGTCTGTTTTAATGAGTTAGTTGTAAGGTCCCATGGTGAGACGGTGGACAAGTCAAAGGGGTTTGTGGTCTCGTCCTACAAGAGGAAGTCTTGACCTGGATACCCCTATCACATCTGTGAGAGGTGGGGGTAGTATGCCTTAGGCTTTGAGGAGGATCTTCTGGTAGGAGGGGGAGCCTGCTCCTTCAGCTAGGAATGCCTTGGATTGAACCCAAGTTGGGTGGTTGGAATGTTTCCAGTTTTCCACTCAAGGGTCTGCCCACGGCTGGGAGGGGTTCCAATGTTACCCATGGAGGAGTTCCAATGTTACCCATAGAGGGGTTCCAATGTTACCCATGGAGGGGTTCCAATGTTACCCATGGAGGGGTTCCAATGTTACCCATGGAGGGGTTCCAATGTTACCCATGCACTACCTACATGCGATGGTGATTACTAGTCCACTTGTGTTTCTTTGGAGTTTCGGGTGGTAATTGAGACCCCAAGTGCTCCTTGCAGATAGGGGATATTAGGTTCCCTGGTATAGGGGTGAGTTGGAACACACTCCCATGCCCAGTGCCTCAGAAGGGGTCACTACCTAGAGGTTTCACCCTATGCCAGTGGTGGACTTGAGGGGGGGGATGCAGCCGGGGCCCTCCCTGTAAAATTTGCAAATTTAAGGTAAATCGTGGTGTCTTGTTCAGTAAAATGTACTAAATGATAAAAGAAGCAATAATTTCTTCCACTCCCGGAGAAATAAATGGTAAAATCTTTTGATTTCTTGAATTACTATATTGGGAGAACTTAATTTTTTACAAAAACCCTTAAAATTTGCATCATTTTATTAATTTCACCTTATTAAAATGATAGAAAATAGTACAAATGACTAAATAGGTGACATATTTCAAGTCCTCTAAAACCCAGGAGCTTCCGGGGGCTTCGCCCCCTGGGCCCCCACCAGGGCTTTGCCCTGGACCTACTGGGGGCCTCAAGGCAACTCCCCAACCCCCTGCCTCATTAAGTGGCGCCCCCCGTAACCGCAATTCCTGGATCCTCCCCTGTATGCCCACCCACTATCCTCCCATAGTGAGATATCACCTGTGTATGATTTAGGGGTAGATGCCCCTAGGTCAGGTTTATACACTGACCACTCTCAGAGTTTAAAGAATAGGGCTCGCATTTCCATGACAACAAATCATGCGGGTTTGTATGATGCTGTGACTTCCATGTAATGGGGTATTGGAAGTTAGCCACTTGTCAACCATGACTGAACAACTCCCGTGGCGACACCCCTTGTTCAGCATGCTGCACTGTTCTATCGCGAATACCCTGCCTTACAGCCACAGGCGCCAGGGCACAAGACTCTTGATGTACCTAGACCAACCATACACCCATTTGATTCACCAGCTAAGCACCATTTCACACCCAGGACCCTTGGACACCACACCCAGTGTTGAGTGCAGGGATGATCACCTGTTGCTCCCCTAACTCAGGGGCATGGTGGACCATCAGATTCATGTCAACCATGGCCTGAACTTGGGTATGGTGAAGCATTCATTCAACAGTTACAGTACCCCAACTCAGAGCTATGGTGGACCATTCATGTCAACAGTAGCCCCAACCCAGAGCTGTGGTGGACCCCAGATGCCAAAAGTGGCTACCCAATCCAGAAGGGATGGGGGGAGTGGGATATGGGAATTTCTTCAGGCCCTGTGCAGCAGCACCAGAGCCAATTCCTTGGGCAACAGCTGTCCCCTACCTGTATGCCTTGACAGCCCCAGTTCACCGGTACCCCATACAGACAGCGTCATCATCAAACGTGTATGTCCCTCAGACTCATAGTAAGGCAAAATATAAAGATCTGCGTTATGACTGCAAGGCGAGTTGGAAATCATTTCTGATG
Source organism: Ostrea edulis (assembly GCF_947568905.1). NCBI lineage: Eukaryota > Metazoa > Mollusca > Bivalvia > Ostreida > Ostreidae > Ostrea > Ostrea edulis. The sequence goes on from NC_079168.1 coordinate 21,127,700, forward strand.
ATGTGTGTCAGACTGTCCCGCAGTCAACAGTGGACAGAAGATGAGCAACATGATCGCTTCTGCTTTTCTCTAGAGGGAGCCGCTAGTGACCTCTATACTCTGCTGCTGGAGACCTCGCCCAACCTCGGTCTCAGAGACATCCTGTGGAAATTTGACAAGAGGTTTGGGTCCTCAGCACCAGATATCATCCACCAGCTGAATTGCCAGTCTGCCCCCCAGTCAAGTGGCAAGATTTTGAGACAGTGGGTGGAGCACATCATCATGTTGGTACATGTAACCCGCCTGTTCCCGACTCTATCTAATGTTCATTCTCAAGCAATGACCCAACTGTGCTAGGGGACCATAGTGCAGGGCTCTGTGCTTTGGATGGTCATCCTAAAATGGTGGAGAAGTCTGTGGAATGGATGCAGTGTTTCCAGTCTTTTCACCACAGTTGGCCCCAAAGCCAAAAGTATGCCAAGTGGGGGCAGGACCCTTAACAAGACCGGGACTCCAGTAGTGACCTCAGGGATATATTGGATTGGACCAAATGCAATGCATGGAAGCTGCTCTGAGAGACAATAACAGGCCTCATGGGACTTTCCCGTTGGTACATTGTACCTTGCCCTATTTCACCCAGACTGAGAGAGGCAACCACAGAATGGGCTCCCCTGACATGTTTCAAGTGCGGGATAGATAGGCATTTCTGTAAGGAATTCACGGGCATCAGTAGTCAGGAAGCGCACAAGGAACTGACAGTACCTTCTACTAGCAACCTTGATCCCCTAGGGTGAAAAGTGGTAATTGGCCATCATCTCGAGCTAGTGATAGGTTTGACGGTTGCCGAGCGCCTACTAGTTAGGGGAAGCCCTCTCACCGCCAAGAATCATCTGGGGTGCCCCATGGAAGACTGTTGGTGTATTGTTCCCTGGGGGCGCAGAGGCAGATAGTCATACGACCTGGGGACCAGAAGCCCCTAACAGAAGAAAGAGAGATGTTACTAAATGAAATTAGAGCTTTTCAGTGTGTTTTAAGGAGCCAGAATGTTTATCCACTTTTGTTTTCTATGGATGATAGGGAAGAGGATATGAATCAAGGTAGCATCCCGTAGGTGGGGCTGGGTGAGTGGGAAAGAGGATCAGAAGAACCAGAGATGAGAGGGCTCAGGAACGATACCCCAGAAAGAGACTCCAGGGGAAGGTGATCATTGCATTACCATTAGTCAGACCCTCCACGGGATGTACTGTGCAGCTGTTGGTTCAGGAATTACCTGTGGAGGTCATGGTGGATATAAGGGTGGAGGTGAGCATGCTTAGGATGGAACAGTACTACTCATTTAGTTTCAAGTTCCCGATCAAGCGGCATATCACTCTGTTGCAAGGTGGTGCAGATGCCCTACTAATTGCGGGCCCATTCTCCATCTAAGTAGGGGAGAATGCCCATGATGTGGACCTGTATGTTGCTCCCTTGAAAGACCCCATGTTCCTTGGATTAAACTCCCTGCGAGGACACAGGGCGAAATTTGACCAGGAGCACAGTACTCTGTCTATGGTGGGAGAGGAGAAGCAGATGACCTTTCGGCAAAGTGGAACATTTGGATGAAGCTAGGGTGTTATTGGCTTGGATGGTGTGTGTCCCCGCCATTTCTGTAGCCTTATGTCCTTATCACTTCAGTAGGGAGTTGATAGACTGTATGATGGTACCTAGCATTGGGAGGTTCTGTAGATATCCCACACTTACCATGATAGTGGGAATTACTCCTTAGATCTGCCTGGTGAACCCTTCGAATCGAAATGTGACGTTGCAGGAAGGGAGTGTACTGAGTGTTGCAGTTGGGACTGGGCCCCATGATCATGTGCTTTACATGAACAGGGAAGTTCAATCTCTGGCAGATGGGCCAGGAGGTGAACGGGGAGTAGGAAGCTCCATAACACTTGCAAGACTTGCTGGAACGCTCTTGGGGAAATCTGACCTTGTATGAGAGAGTTCAACTATCTGACCTTTTGACCCGAGTTCCAGGATGTGTTCGCCCTTTGGCAACTCTATGGATCGAGACTTGGAATACGGCCCTCATCCAGGAGAGGATGCAAAGTAGTGAGAGGACCTCCTTTTCTTTGTTGATGAAGAGGAGGCCTACTTAAAGAAAATGTATTGAGCCAGAGTGATTCAACCTTCTATTTTGAAGTGGGTGTCAGGATGAGAATTCTAAGTGGTACCTGAACTATCAAGTTTAACCATGTTACCTGTAAGGATGTCTTCTCACTGTCGCTGATAGACGAGTGCAAGGATAGCCTCACTAGGGACTTGTGGGACCGGAGAAATCTTGTGGGTCCGGAGGGCGTTAATGGAGAGATCCGTACTCTGGGGACAGGGGACCAACACAGAGGACATCCACCTGGTCACATTGTGGAATGGACTTGGGATGTTGAGTACCCCAACAACCAGGATCCCTCAGGTACTTTTGGGTGTACCTGGCGACAGAATGGTAAAGGTTGCCGTGCATCGCTGAACTCTTTCTCTACTTCTGAACTGCCCATTAACCCTCTCTAGGGGGCGCTTGTGTCCTGCTGCCTTTCTCTGATGGGCGTCAGCTCTGCTCACCTGGTTTTAACCCAAGGGATGGGTGTTAGGCATCCAATTTGAATTAAAATATATCATTCCCACGTTCACGCCAAAGTAGGCTGTGGACCGTGTCCTTTCGGAGAAAACAGGGAGTGTAGTACTTGGGGCGAGTCATTCTCAGAACGACTCGTCCAGTAACCGTAATGATGTAGGCCGTACGTGGGATTTGCACACGGTCCAGTGGATGCAAGTGTTTTATTCTAACGGGATACCCACACCAGACTAGTCACGATTGTGGACGAAACGGTATTTGGTATATAGTACAGATCCTACAGAGACCAAATGATGTCAGCCTCCCTCAGGGGAACCCACGTATATTGGACAAAGACGATAATAGTACTGTTCAAGTGATATATATTATAGGATTAAACATTCTTTTTGAAGAATGTATCGATGTGTAAACTCCGGACATTTTACTCACAAACTGAATTAAAGTGCGAATGTTTGATTCTTATAATTCCAATTCATTCACTTTATAAACAATTGCAAAAATTTGAATAGTTTCCCCGCACTATGTTTTTTCGTTTTCAGGCGTGTATGAATACATCGCGTTTTCGGATTTATAGATGTGTAAACTCTTGTTCAGCTTTATTTTTGCCCAATCAAAACAATTGTAATAAATAACATTGGAATTATTCATGTATAACACTAAGAATGAATATAGAGAATAAGATTGATTCGAGAATCTTTCACTTTGGAGATGTCACCATTGCTGTTGAAGGGCTGCAAAATTTTAGCCTATGCTCGGCGCTTATAGCCTTTAAGCAGGGATCGAGGGATCTTTATCGTACAACACCTGCTGTGACACGGGGCCTCAGTTTTTTCGGTCTCATCCGAAGAACCGCCCCATTTAGTCGCCTATTACGACAAGCAAGGGGGTACTGAGGACCTATTCGAACCCGGATACCCACGGGATAGAAAATAAAATGTTTAGTTGAATTTTATTATCAAATTATCATATGGGGCATTTCAGTGTAATGAACTCGCCGATTATACATTACTGCATGCTTCCATAGTTTATAATTTTAAAATCAAAGACATATACATGTATACATGTCTTATATATGTCTTTCATGCAAGGTGAAGATAACGAACAGTGATCAATCTCATAACTCCTACAAGCAATACAAAATAGAAAGTTGGGCAAACACGGACCCCTGGACACACCAGAGGTGGGATCAGGTGCCTAGGAGGAGTATAAACAATGTTGCATAGCTGCAGAACTATAACCTTATGGGGAAAATAGGATAAACCAGAGTGGCAAATCTCGTATTTTCTCTTAAACAACTACTATTCAGCAAGTAAACAATATCAGCACTAATGTTTACCAGAAATAATTTCGTTTATCACCCAATTCTGAAGGTGGACCGAGGTACCACCACGGTTTTTATTGCCCTCTTTCGAAATGGTGAGTGGCCTTCAGAACTCCATTAGTCGCGATCGGTATTCAGTATAAGCTTTGTTCAATATTTCTAAACTGAAAGCGAGGCCTATGGAAATTCTGACTGAGATGCTCATTGATTAGTTCAAAAGACGGCAATGCAAGCGTCCATAGATGATAAAAGCAACTTTGAAGCGAACTCTAAATAGATCCATTTTAAGAAAAACAGATTCAGTCTTTTTTAGGAAGTGTTAAAATGCCTTTCTTTTCGACTCTTCCTAGCAAAACTGTATCACGTACATTGAATGTAAGCTCTAACACCAACTAGTGAGTGGAACCTCGCTCGAGTTTTAATGAGGCACTACTACAAGTAGAAACACACGTTCCCATGTTTTTGTTTAATAGTTTAGCGTCATCTGACGAGGATCTTTTTCTTATACACAAACGTCGGGGGGGGGGGGGGGGGGATCTACATTAAGTGTTGGTTTTGTTCAGTCAGTTGGTCGGCTTTATCCGTAAACGTTGGAGTTTACGGAAACAGTCGAGTGTCAGGTCAAAGGACATTCATTTCTTTACGTTTTACATTTCGTCATTTTTCGTTATTTTCCGTAATACATTTCGCGGGTTTTTGAGCTCATGCACGAGCGCTTCTGTGCTTAGTATATATATTACTACTGGTCAGTGTTCGGGCAGTGCGAGGTTCGTTACAAGCAACAAAGGTCGCTTATGTATATCTGTGCCTTAGCCTTCCCTCCCACCCAGCCCATTTTCAGTTTTGAATTCATCTGTTTTCTTTGGTGATTTTTCAGCTTTGTCGATTTGATGTTTCCTTATTAAAAGCGATCTTGTAACGAACGCAAACCAACCTATTCACTTTTTCTGTTTTTTTTTTTTTTTTTTTTTTTTTTTTTGGCTTATGACATTTTTATTTCCCAGACCTATCACTATAACATATAACAAATAGACTAATCGATAGAAGGAAAAAAAGTGTGGAAAGCTGTCTCTAGAAATGATGTACATGTATTTATATTTGTATAACTTTGTTCTCATATGATTATATAATCTTGTATTTCTCTTAGTTTTTTTTCTGTTTTGTTTTATTATCAAATAGTCAAGAAAACATTTATTTTCGGACGAGGGCACTGAGGGAGAAAATAAATATACTTCTCTGATACAGTATTTTCTTTATGAGGAGAGCAGCTAGCGAAGATAGCAAACAACTCATGACAGTAGAGTCAAGGAAGCAGCTGGAATTAAATTGGATGAATACAAGATTTTCTTTCCGATTCGGGACCATTGTTGTAGAGTATTACGTAAATTTTGTACTTACGATCCAAACATTGGCGGATTTAGAGGAGCGAGGTTATGATATAGCAATAATTAATGTTTTATGCCATATATTTAATTTTTTCCCATCCTATTCTATTTCATATTTTATAATGATAACTATAGCAATGGGACATTCCCCATCCTGAGAGCTACATTTCTTCATCTAGGTGTGTTGTTAGTACACCAAAAAGCACGAGTATTGTTTAGAAATATCCTTGTATCCTCCCTTCATAAAAAGAAATTATTGTTCACTGTTTACTTGAACACAGTTATTAATGATATGTTACAATGCTCTGTAATACTATAATAGATTTTCTGATTGAAATACGAGTAGAGCTTGAGGCACCGTCGGAAACCTACGGTTGATTACGCTTCGCTCCTCTCTCCATCACCCTTGGGTCCATTCATTTCTACTCGCTTGTTCTCATGAATAATTAATGAGGCAATTTGATTGGGCATTTATGGTATACCCTGAGGGAATTTGTCCAACCAACAAGACACTTTCAGTTCAATATCGGTATACAATTATGATAGCAAAATAATGTTAATGCTACCTTTAAAAACAGAAGAGTTCCGTTACTATAACGATTACTTTGATTGGACAATATTTTTATATATTTATTCTTGAGAACGAGGGACCCACGGGTGATGGAGAGAGGAACGAAGCGTAATCAACCATGGGTTTCCGACGATGAGCTTAAGGCCACTTTATACCAAAATATGCATGGGTTAATAGATGGTTTTAGCTTAATGATTTGATTGCAATATGTACAACTATGAAATTCCTAAAAAGAAATAGAAAAAAGGAACTTGTAAGTTTTCGGTGATGCCCAAGTATATTATCCATCTCTACATGTATGTAATTCTCTATAAATTTTCTCCACTGTGTTTGGAGACAGCATGGGAATAAACTACATTGCATGCGGTAACTTGTATTCGTTTTGCTCATAAAAACTTAAATTTAATTATTTCATTTTCATCAATTTTGAAAGGGTCGTTAAAAGTGATTTGCCTCTGATGACAATTTCTTCACATTACGAAAACTCAAGCAAATTGATAAATGACACATGAATCAATGATACAAATCGAGTGTTATTTTCAGGAAGAGTATGAACCACCAGCCTTTCCTAGGGGTCTGGAAATTCCAAGTTTTGTCTCTGAAGATATAGAGTTTGGCGAGAAATTTCGAGAAACACACACACTGCTGGAGGTTTGTGATCTCCAATTTTCATACATGTTCATTGAAGTTTATGTCCATGCGTTGAAATGTACAAATGACGGAAACTTTACACTTTTTAGCTCACTTGAGCTGAAAGCGCAAGGAAGCTTTTCTGATCGCCTGTTGTCCGTCGTCTGTCCGTCTGTCTGTAAACTTTTTACATTTTCGATTTCTTCTAGAGAACCACTGGGCCAATTTTAACCAAACTTGGCCAATAACATCCTTTGGGGAAGGGCTTTCACGGTTTTTTTAAATGAAGGGCAATACCCCCTTCAAATGGGAGATAATCACAAAAATGCAAAAATAGGGTGGGGTCATTTAAAAATCTTCTTAAGAACCACTGGGCCAGAAGAGCTGAAATTTACATGAATGTTTGTTAAAATCATGGCCTCCGGGGATACGATGGGGCCACAATAGGGGATCAAAGTTTTACATACAAATATATAGGAAAAATCTTTTAAAATCTTCTTCTCAAGAACCACTGAGCCAGAAAAGCTGAATTTTACATGAAAGCTTCCTGCCATAGTGCAGATTCAAGTTTGTTATAAAAGCATGACCCCCGAGGATAGGTTGGGGCCACAATATTGGATCCAAGTTTTACACACAAATATATAGGGAACATCTTTTTAAAAAATCTTCTCAAAAACTACTGGGCCAGGAAAGTAGAAATTTACACGACAGCTTCCTGACATCGTGCAGATTCAAGTTTGTTAAAAGCATGGCCCCTGGGGGTAGGATGGGGCTCACAATATGGGATTCAAGTTTTACATACAAATATATAGGGAAAATCTTTAAAAAATCTTCTTGTCAAGAACCACTAAGCCAGAAAAGCTGAGATTTATATGAAAGCTTCCTGACATAGTGCAGATTCACGTTTGTTAAAATCATGGCCCCAGGGGTAGGATGGGGCCACAATAGGAAATCAAAGCTTTACATACAAATATATGTAGGACTCCAAAGTGCGATGGGACTCCAAAGTGCGATGGTCACGCCACGGTGTGATGGTCTGCGCCAAACCCCGATGGTGTGACACGCCAAAGTGCGATGGTCCACACTCATGCACCAAAGTGCGATGGTCTGACACGCCAAAGTGCGATGGTGTGGCATGCCGAAATCCATCGGTTTGTAAACGACACAGCGTTTTGGTACAGACTGAACCAAACGTGTGTTGTTTCACCAAAATATCAGTGCAAAATCCATGCACAAAAATAAGAATAAGAACTTATTACATTACCATTTAGTTGTCGTGTTACATGTATTAAAAACAAAATTTTCCAAAGCGAAATCATATAGAATGTTTTGCATTATATCATATCGCCAGGATTTTATTACGTGTACGTCACAAGTAATAAATGATCATGGATTAAAGAATGTTTGGGCGAAGTAGATAGTTCCACAACAAATGTACTTTGCCGTTCCCACTATCCTCAACAGTGTAAACCTTGCCGTTGCTGTCGTCCATGTTGCATTTCTTTGGTTTTATTTTGAAAGACGTCAAGAATGACGTTACAATGACGTGACGTCACAAACGTTACTGACCGCACCATCGGACTTTGGCGTGACCATGGCACTTTGACGTCCGTAACGTTAACAAACCATCGCACTTTGGCGCAGACCATCGCACTAACCACTGAGCCAGAAAAGCTGAGATTTGCATGACAGCTTCCTGACATATTACTGATTCAAGTTTGTAAAACTCATGACCCCTGGGGCTAGGATGGGGCCACAATAGGGGATCAAAGTTTTACATACTAATAAAGAAAATCTTTAAAGATATTATCTTTAAGAATTATTGGACCAAAGAAGTTTACATTTGCACGAAAGCTTCATTACAAAATATGTCTTTGTGTGATGAGATTCATGTTTTATCAAATGAGATACCTTGTAAATTCCTTCCAAGAGGAAATGCGGTCGTGGTAGCTCGGTGGTAGAGCATTCGCTTCGTAACCGGGAGAACGTGAGTTCGAGCCCCGCTCTTGTCATGACCGCGTCAATCCTAGGACGTAAACATTGGTAATGATTTCCCCTCCTCCAAACGCTCGGCATTTAAAAGTGGGAGTCGCTGGTCTTTCGGATATGACCTTCAAAACGGAGGTTCCGTGTCGCGACAGGCATTGGCACGTTAAAGAACCCTCACTGCTACGGCCCTGAGCGCTAAGCATAGATCTAAATTGTACCTTGTTCCAGATGTGAATCTTCGTATTTGCATGATTAAAATTACATTTAATGATCTAAATTGTTAGTACTTATGTTCTAAAAGACCAAACACAAGAGGCGTGCACAATCTTCATGGTTATATGAACACATAATTCATCTGACATATTGCATATACATCTGAAGCTCCACATTTAATTTTTTTATGATTTATCCGCACTTCTATTTTAGAAGCAGTGTACATTTTTAAACCATGGTGCATTTGGAGCCGTTATGAAAGAAACACTGGATTATGCACAGGTAAATAGAAAGTTTGTTCTTTTACTTCGTGTAGTAACTTTGCATAAACTTTTGTTGATGTATAATAATTATCATTAACTTGGATTTCAGAAATGGCAAAGATACACAGAAACACAGCCACTGAGATTCTTTGACCGTGACCTTTTGCCCCACATGGCATACGTCACACGGCGACTGGCGAAGTTTGTTGGTGTGTGGTTATTATAAAGTTTGTTTTCTTGTAACAAGTACATATACTGTATGTGCATGCCTTTATTATTGGTATATTTGACACACGCACCTGAGGTGTGGACTCGCATACCCTTTGATCCACCCCTTTTGTTATTGTGGAATAAATTTTTTCGTCTAAATTCGTGAATTCTATGTCTATCGTATCTGTTTTTCAAGTCCCCATGTCATTTTGTGTTTTTACCAAACGTTTAAGTTACACGCGTTTACTGGATTATACAGATAAGACTACATGTAGTTGCAGAACTGTAGCTATCTAGGGGAAGTAAGATGGACCAGACCGCTACAGATCCACTCTCTTATTAAAAGCTTTGATTTATGGCGCATTTTTTCCCCTGTATCATCGTATTCTTGCATGACTATTTCAAGATTGTAATATTTTTTAAAAATCCTACATTATAGCTCTAGCAGTAATAGTATCCACACACCCATTCATGTCTATTGACATAATTATATAACCAACGTTTTTGTTTAATGGACCCGAATAATTCATGTTTTAAGGATGCCGCCCTAAAGACCTATTGTTGATGAACAACGTTACTAACGCCATCAACACGGTACTCCACAACATTCCACTGGAGAAGGGGGATATCATATACTGTCTCAACACTACTTACGGTAATAACTTCTCTCCATATACAAGTAGGAACTAACCATTAACACTATAATGAAGAGTAGGTCCCTATTCAAATCATGTATGTACATGTATTTTAGTATTATTCACTTACCATTCCTGGATAGATACGTAATTCTGTTTCCTTAACGCAATTTTGAAACCAAATGCTGTACTCGATTTTACAACAAATTTCTGAATACTTCTCACAATGTTTGATGGCGCGTGTAATACAGCATACTGTGTATTTGGAAATAGCACGCAGTTTGTGAAACAAGATGTCCACAAGTATGGTCACGTTCAGTTTGTGAAACAAGATGTTCACAAGTATGGTCACGTTCAGTTGAGACAAAATTTTAGATTGTCTGTCTCCTTGTAGTCCCATTATCTCTATCTGCAACTTTCACCTTGGTCAGAATTCTTGACCTATGATCAAGGAAACAAAATTAGATTGTAAAAAATTAATAGATGACATGAACTAAAATCGTTTTTGACCCCCCCCCCCCTGTCAGAACTGATCATGTCTTACTGTGTAAATCTTTCTGAGTGTAAGAAAACCCAATAGTTCACATCAGGAAGCAAACACACTCTTTTATCACACATATACATAATCCTTTATTTAATGGATATCAACTTTCTAACTCTATATATCAATTGAACTCGGGATACGCCACATTCAACTGTACACAAAACGAGTCCAACACAAATACAGATTGAAGAAACACATTGACAAGTACATCTAACAATGAAAGCTCCACGACCCTCCATGTCACAAGAAACATAAAAATTCTGTGAATGACGATATATATGGTGGAAAATTCATCGTCAACATTCACTCATCCAACTATGTACAAACAATTCAAACTTGAGGCCCACAGGCCTTATCGGTCACCTGAGTACTATTGAAAGAGTATTACTACTCCCAAGGGCTATGACATCTAGACAAAATTTCCTGCTCTGAATATCTAAGCTAAATTATAATGTTCATCAACAGCATAAAACAAGATGTGTTCTTAAAACTTCATTGCCCTCAAAAATGCATACACTGATGAAAAGCTTTAAATATTATCATAGGTGTATTCACATTTTAAAAAACATTAAAAGATATTACTAATTTGGACCCATCCTAGAGTCAAAACCCTGGGTTGTAAAATTCTTCATTTTTAGTGCATCCTTTTCTGCTATTCCTAAGTATGCATTTAGATTTTTATACAGTATAAGCAAACTTACACATAAATAATATATACTAAGTTTGGCCCCACCCTGGTGTCAGAACCCATACCCTGAGGATCAGTTTGGAAAAAGACTACCTGCTCTTTCTAAATTTCCATGTAGTTTCAATTTAGTATCAATAACACTAAAAAAAAAAAAATGTTATTTTTAATTTTTTTTTTTAAACACATAAACACTATATAGTAAGTTTAGCCCTGCCCTGGGGCCAGATCCCTTACCCCGGGGATCATGACGTTTACAATTTTGGTAGAGGCCTTCCTGCTCTACATCACTGTGCAGTTAGTTTATATCTTAAACATGTGCGGTTGTAGAGAAAAAGAATTTTTAAAACTGGTAAATTTTGGGCAGTTTTTGCCCCGCCACTAAGGCCCCAGGGGTGCAGGAATCCTGAAATTTACAGTTTATGTCCCCATTATTCCAAAGATGCTTCAAATTTGAAAAGAATTGGAATGATAGTTATCAAGGAGTTAAAATTTCTATTGTTCACACATTTAATAACTGACCATTTTGGCCCCACACTAATACCAAACCCTTACCCCTGGGATCATGGAATTTACAATTTTGGTAAAGGGCTACCTGCTTTTTCTAAATATCTATTTAGTTTCAATTTAGTATCAATAGCACTAAAGTAGATATTATTTAAGTGTTTTGCACGTAAACACTATATAGTAAGTTGGGCCATACCCTGGGGTCAGAATCCTTACCCCGGGGATCATAAAATTGACAATTTTGGTAGAGGTCTTCCTGCTCTACAGCACTATGCATTTAGTTTTTCTTAAACATTTGCGGTTGTAGATAAGATTTATGAAAATTGGGCAGTTTTTGCCCCTCCCCCGGACCCTAAGGCCCCCTGGGGTGTAGGAATCGTGAAATTTACAGTTTATGTCCCCCTTGTCTCAAAGATGTTTCCTACCAAATTTAAAAAGAATTGGAATAGTAGTTATCAAGAAAAAGTTCAGGATCTATCATTCACACATTTAATAACTGACCATTTTGGCCCCACCCTGATACCAAAACCCCTACCCCTGGGTTCATCAAATTCACAATTTTAGTAAAGGACTATCTGCTTTTTCTAAATATCCATTTAGTTTCAATTTAGTATCAATAGCACTAAAGATGTCATTTAAGTGTTTTATACATCAAAACTATATACCAAGTTTGGCCCTGCCCTGGGGTCAGAACCCCTACCCTGGGGGTCATGAAATTTACAATTTTGGTAGAAGCTTCCCCGCTCACCATTACTATATACTCACTTTCTCTGCTAGATGCCCAGGAGTAAAGAAGATTTTTAAAGAAATGCATCAATTTTACAATTATTACCCCAAAATTAAGGACCCTTAGGGTGGGTGGGGGGGGGGGGGGTCATAAAATTTACAATTTGCGGTCTCCGTCACCTACAGACGCTACATACCAAAGATTGGCCCAGTAGTTCCTGAGAAGAAGTCGTGGACGGCGCACGACTACGGATGCAGACCAATAGCAATAGGTCACTGAGTGACTCAGGTGACCTAATAATAAAGACCGCGTGTCATCTATGACACTGATTCGGTTAATCACACAATTTCAATGTAAAACGTCATACATGTAAAGTAAACTCAGGTGACCTGTTGCAATTGGTTGTCGTCCGTCGTCATGCGTTAACAATTGAACATTTTTAACTTCTTCTTGATAACTACCTTTCCAAATCTTTTCAAATTTGGTATTTCTTAAAGCCTTTCATCAGTGTATGTACTTTTGAGGGCATTGTAGTTTTCAGAACACATCTTGTTTTATACTGTTGCTGAACATTAGAATTTAGCTTATATATGCAGAACAGGATTTTGTTTTCTAGATTTCATAGCCCTTGGCAGTAGTAATACTTTTTCACAAGTACTTAGGTGACCGATAAGGCCTATGGATCTCTTGTTTATCATTTTAAAATGATCTTTTATGAATTAAACATTGTGACAGTCAATATTCATTTTTATCTATATTTCCCAATGATTTATTTGTAGCGGCGTTACGTTACGAATGTAGTTGGGTTGAGGTAAACAAAAGAGAATAATTTGGAAATACATATTCAATGGTCATTAAGGATAAAATAATTATGTGATAAAAAGAATCTCCCGTGGTTTGTGGTTGGATATGATTATCACACAACTCGCTGAATAATAATCATATCCAGAGACATATATATCGTCACGAATGCATTGAAGTTGTGAGCAATGCGCGTATGAATCTTGGTAGATATAGTACATCTATTTTAACGACTGTTATTTCCGACAAAAAGGAAAGTCGAATGTAAATATGAAAAAAATATGAATGACTGATTTAAAGGTTGAGGTCGTTCATAAGGTCGACTCAAATTTGCCACATTTGAATGCAGTCACGCTATACATTGTAGGAAATGTTGTTTCACAAACGCACCCCCTTTATGCAAACTAGAGTTTTGTGATTTACCTGTGAAATACATATTTGTTTGGTGACCATTTAAGGAGCAGTGAAAAAATTGTTGAAATGGATTTGTCAGCAGAAAGGTGTTGTTCTTCAAGAAGAGACTATTAAGTTTCCATTGACTGAAACCAAGCAGGTACATGTAATGGTAGTGGTACTTGTAGGATATTGAATAGAGCGCTTTGATGATTTTAATAGAATTACATGTAATAGATTAGGTAATGCACATAGCCTATTTCAAAAGTTGAAAGTTTATGATGTATAAATTTTCCGTTTCAGTTAGTGAGAATGTTAAGGGGAAAACGGAGTGAATGTAAATATATCGATCTGAATAAGAAAGTTCTATTTCAGAAAGCTGACTTAGGGGTATTTCCATAGTCTGTTAATGGTTTTTTTCCCCCGTTGCTAGGTAATTGATATCGTGAACAGAACACTAAGAAGTGGTACAAAATTGGCCGTGTTCGACCATATTCCCAGTAATACTCCATTTATACTTCCAGTGGAGGACCTGACTAAGATATGTCAAGAACGGTAATTTCCTTTAGATTTTAATACATGAATTACTGCAATACTAGCATTTAACCCATAACTTTGTGTAACTGAATGCGTTTAATTAAGTGCAATATATATTATTCTATACTGAAGTACAAACAATCTCCTGAAAACTGAAGCATGCAACCTTGACTTTTTGCTGCTAGTGCAATTTAAACAATATTTTATTGTTTAAGATCATGATTAAGCGACAGGCTACACTCATGTAAGACTTCTCCTGCTAGTGTAGAAACCTGATACACAAAATGGACCTACATGTAGTAGAACCACAACGAATACTTTAATTTAGTTTTCCTATGGTAAAAGTTAATAGTATCACACCCTTTCTACAGCCAGTAATGGTATAAAGCTCATTCTGTTTTAGTGTTTCAATCTGCTTTTCTTTTGGAGTGTAAATGATTTGTAACTTTACCATAGCGGCTTTTGAAATGAAAGTGGAAGCGGCTTTTGAAATGAAAGTGGAACTATATGCGGACGCACTTCCGGCAAACAATTTAAGGAAAAAAATCTGTTTATTTCGCTCGCGGAAATGGCCAAGTAGTTACGATTGACGAAATTATGTTTCGATTTGCATGGGGCTTTAATATATGTGTGTGTAAGTGAAGTTCTGGAATATGTTTGGAATTTTTATATTAAATTTTGAGTTCTGCAGTTAGGAGAGAATACACACGTTATTATAAATATACAAAACAAATGTACTATATCTTACGATAGGTAAATTATGAAAGTTTATCCAATGTTTATTTTTGAATTGTTAGAAAAATTGTTTTGAGAGAGAATATCACTTAGCAAATGCTCCACCCCTTGTCCTCATTAATTTAATATCTTGTATATTATGTGGGTCACGTTTATGAGGACGTAACGGTAAGGAGAGAATTTTTGTCCTCAAAGTACAGACAACAGGTCAAACAGTTAAAAATTGTTCCCATTTTACACAATTTTGAATTCTCTCTCTCTCTCTCTCTCTCTCTCTCTCTCTCTCTCTCTCTCTCTCTCTCTCTCTCTCTCTCTGCCTGACGTCAGTCCACGCGGTTTTAGGGATCTGATATGCACCTTGACGCCCGATAATTCTATATTGCTAGAATACGCTTCCGCAATTTGTACTACATGTATATTCACATGAAGAGACTACATATTATATTAAAAAATATATGCTAGAGTTCCTCATTGATAATATATTCGTGGTCTTTGGTGATCAGGTCTTCCAACAGTCTGTTGGAATTCCCATGGGCACTAATTGTGCTCTTTTGTTTGCTGACCTGTTTTTATATTCATATGAAGCAGACTTTATTCAGAAACTTTTACGTAAGAAGAAAAAATCTATTCCTGAGGCCTTCAATTCAACATTTAGATATATTGACGACTTTTTGTCTACTAACAATAATAACTTTCATTCAGATGACGATTTGATATATCCCTGTGAGCTCGAAATAAAAGACACCACAGAGTCGTCCACTTCTGCTTCATACTTAGATATTTTATTAATGTAGACATTAACGGCAAACTGCAACTCAACTGTATGACAAACGGGATGATTTCAGCTTCTCCGTCATCAACTTCCCATATTTATGTAGCAATATTCCATTATCACCTGCATATGGTGTTTATATCTCTCAACTGATTCGATATGCAAGAGCTTGTTCTGCGTATGGTCAGTTTTTAAATCGAGGCAACCTACTGACAAACAAGTTGATGGTACAGGGGTTTCAACAGTCTCGATTAAAGTCAGCATTTCGCAAATTCTATGGTCGTTATAACGATCTAGTTCGTCAATACAACCTATCATTGGGTCAAATGTTATCTGACGTGTTTCATAACGATTGTTAGGCCGTTCTTGGCAAACTGATTTTGACTACGGATAACTCCGTTTACCTAATCAGGATATAGGGCTCACGGCGGGTGTGACCGGTCGACAGGGGATGCTTACTCCTAGGCACCTGATCCAATCTTTGGTTTGTCCAGGGGTCCGTGTTTTCCCAACTATCTATTTTGTATTGCTTATAGGAGTTATGAGATTGATCAATGTTCGTTATCTTCACCTTTCATGCGTTATAAACCTGAGTGTCTTACAAATATAGTACGGTGCCATTTATACGATATTATACATTTATTGCATGATAGTGAGGGTGTGATCGGTTAACAGGGGATGCTTACTCCTCCTGGGTACCTGATCTGTGTTCGCCCGGCCCTTCATTTGTTGTCTTATTCCGTTGGTCCTGAGGAAGGGACAGGTCATCCCAAGAATTTGTATAGCCGTTCGTGCCGTGTTGGTCAGTTTTATTGCGTGTGTCGTTATGTCACTAAGCTTTTGCCATTCGCATGAAATGTCCAACGAACAAATAAATTCTCTCGTAACATATCTCAGTGTTTAGAACACTCATTGTACACTTCTGTAGAATACCAATATCACTCATTAAGATTGAAAACAAATCTTGCAGTTTTACGAAATAAACACGCTTGACAATGCGAGCTACTGAAGAGGGTTAATTAGAAAAAGCATAATATCTAATTTAAAAAGTCCACGCAAAAATATTGAAATTCTCAATCTGTTTACCGAATGTATTACGTCCAAACTTTTTTGTCTTTCATTTCCAGGCACAAAGTTTTAAGTTTACATCATGAATTATACACCGCCCATGATATCATTGCTGAAATTCTAATAAGATTTCCTGTTATGTTTACTTGAAAGAAAGCATCATTTAACCTCTGTACATGTCAGAATATTTCGAAATCAAAAGTTAATGATGTCTTTGTTTACAATTTACAGAAATGTTCCTATTCTTATTGATGGTGCACATGCACTTGGATCATTAGATCTTCAATTGAGTCGCTTCTGTCCCGACTTTTATGCAAGCAACTGCCATAAATGGTTCTGTTGCCCCAAAGGGAGTGCCTTTCTGTACGTAAAGGAAGACAGACAACCGCACACCAGGCCGCTTGTTATTTCACACGGATTTGGGTCAGGTTTCAACTCAGAATTCATTTGGACAGGTAAAATACTATACCTCATGCGAATTCTTTCAATTATTGAAGACAGACTTCCCATGTGTCAGGTTGTGAATCTGACCTGCTTTAGTTTTCCGTTCTGTAAAATGCACTCTAAGATTCGGATTTTGCTGTGCCGACTGAGATGAATATAATTAAACATGAATTATTTTTTTTAGCTCACCCAAGAAACTTTTGTGATCAATATTTGTCTGGCGTCTGTTGTCGTCGTTGTTTGCGTCGTCGGCGGCGGCGTTAACTTTTCACATTTTCATCTTCTTCTCCAGAACCACTTGGCCAATTTCAATTAGACTTGGCACAACTCCTTGAGTAAAGAGGATTCAAGTTTATTCAAACGAAGAGACATGCCCCCTTCAAAGGGGAGATAATCAAGATAAGGCAAAAATAGGGTGGGACTATTTAAAAATGTCCTTAAGAACTAGTCTACAGGTCAAGAAAAATTTGAAATATACACGAAAGCTTCTTGACAAAGACTTGAGTCAAGTTCAAATCATAGTCCCCAGGGGTAGGGTGGAACCACAAAAGGGAATTAAAGTTTGGCATGCTAATGTATAGAAAGAAGCTTTAAAAATGTTCTTATCAAGAACCATTAGACCAGAAAAGTGGATTCCGAAACGTACATGAAAGCTTCCTGACATAGACTAGTATAGATTCAAGTTGTTCAAATAATGGCCCCTGGGGCCACAATAGGGGATTAAAGTTTTACACGCTGTTATGCAGGAAAAATCATTAAAAATCATCTTCTCAATGACTACTGGCCCAGAAACGCCGAAGTTTATATGAAAGCTTTCTGACATAGAGTAGATTCAAGTTCGATCAAATCAAAACCCTCGGGATCGGGTGGGGCCAAAATAGGGGATCAAATGTTACATGCTGATACATATGTATAGGAAATTTCTTTAAAAATCTTTTCAAGAATATCTGGGTCAGAAAAGTATAAATTTACTTGTAAGCTTCCTGACATAGAGTAAATTCATGTATGTTCAAATCATGGTCTCCTTGGGTAGGATAGGGTCACAATATGGGATCAAAGTCTTGCATGCAAATATATAGGAAGAATCTTTAAAATCTTCTTCACAAGAACCACTTGGTCAGAAAAGTGAAAATTTACATGAAAACTTCCTTACATAGTATAGATTCAAGTTTGTTAAAATAATGGCCCCTAGGGATAGGATGGGACCACAGTAGGGGATGGAAGTTTTGCATCTTGTTACACAGGAAAAATCATCTCAAGAACCGCTGGACCAGAAAAGCGGAAAATTATGTGAAAGCTTCAAGTTTAATTCGTGGTCCTCTGGGGTATTCTTATATGGGAATTTACAGGAAATTAATTACGTAATTGTTAAAACAATTTTTTTTTTCAACATTAAGAGGGCCACACGAAATCAAATATAAATGTTTGCAAGATGTGTGGATGCAAGTTTTTTTTAATGTTCCTTCGACAATAGGGCAATAGTCGAGAGCATATAATGCCCTGTCTGTCTGTCTGAAACTTTAACATTGCTCATAACGTTTGAGTGGTAAGTGATGGGTTTTCATATTTCATTTACGCATTCCTTATGACATGCTTTTTGGTACAAAAGTTTTTAACCTTGTGACCTTGGAGTTTTACGAACTTCAAAGAAAAGTCAACCTAATTGATATCTCCTGAACTATTAAGGTAGGACTTATAAAATAGAAATAAAGATTGATTATGGTAAGGTCTTATATTTCATATATGACCTTTTGATCTTGGCGTTGGAGTTTGACCCCGATTTCAAAACTTTAACTTCACTCTTAACATTTAGTTATTGACTGATAGGGCTCTCGTGAAAAGGTGAAGATAACGAACAGTAATCAATCTCATAACTCTGATAAAGAATACAAATTTAAGAGTAGGGCAAACACGGACTTCTGGATATACCAGAGGTGGGACCATGTGCCTAGGAGGAGTAAGCATCCCCTGTCGACCGGTCACACCCGCCGTAAGCCCTATATCTTAATCAGGTTAACGGAGTAATCCGTAGTTCAAATCAGTGTGTAAAGAACGACCTAAGATTTGGTATGAAACAAGTGCGACAGCATTTGACCCAAATGACATGTTGTATTGGTTAATTAGATCGTTATAACGACCATAAAAGTCCCGAAAATACTGTTGGGGCCCTTTAAAATTTTTCATTTCTTTTGAAAAATCACAACGGAGGGTTAAGGTGACTCGGGTGAGCGATGTGGCCCATGGGCCTCCGTTCATTTTGTGAACAGAAAACCGTTTGTAATTAGCTCGATTTTAGTACATGTACTGTTACAGAAAACCGTTTGTAATTAGCTCGATTTTAGTACTGTTATTGTGATTTTAGTACTGTTATTACATAAAATTGCATCAAAACAATCATCATATTTTCAGGAAATAGAACGATTTTTAAATGCTTATAATTTTCGATGAACATCAATGGAGGATGTGTCCAAGTTGTAATTTTAAAATGAAGGGACATAGGTGTTCATTGAAACATAAATGTATCAATACTGGAGAATTAAAGTAGAAATATATTAATTTCATTTTGAATTCTACCTTTATAGACAAATCATTTATGACATGATCTCTATTGATGTTTAAAGAAAATGTTTCAAGGATAGATTTTTATTTTAAGTATCTAGAGGATTTGTTTTAAATCTTGAGAACTTCGGCGTTCTTCTGAATAAATGCACAAATAATCATATTTGACCTAATTGATTTGTATTTGCATTTTGTTTGAAATGACAAATATGTTTCTATATAATATCATAGCATGCTGTTTATCAGTTATATTATGAGGTGAAAAGTGTTCTAGAAGAAAAATGTCAGTTTTACTTTTTGCGCAATCTAATTCTAAAAAGTCAGTTTCATATATTATGAAAAAGCGTTTGATAATGTGAACAAAGAGATGATATAAAAACCTCTGAAACATGTAAAGTGGTATACCAACAAAGATTGTTGATATACGGAATTCCCAAGATCAACTGGCATGCTGACTCGTGTAGGACAGTTCACTAAAGCATTCGAAGGATATACACTATCCACCGTATGGCTTGATATTTCCAAACAACCAGTTAATAATTCTGAGGCAGCGATTTCATTGGCCGACAAAAAGTGCCCCTGTCGTGATCCTGAATAAGTTGTTGCTGTTAGAACGAACTACGGGAACGAATCATAGGCTGTAATTTAGAATAAGGTTACTTAAGGTTAGAATAAGGTTACTTAATCATCGATGGAACCTAAACGTTCAAATCCGTTTATAGCTCTGAATAAGTAAAACCACAATTTATAGATTAGATCTAGGATGTCTGATCTTAATTAGATTGTGTCATTGGGGATTCTTGACAATAGGAAAATATTAAAATGGTTTTTTTCGGGATACAGTAATACATCTTAAAAGTCAATTGTCAGTACTCAGTTAAGTAACTTCTGTTTCATTCTTAGAATTTAATCATTGTATCCTTTCCTTTCAGAAAAGTTCTTTGTATAACCAATGAGTATCAATTCTGAGATAAAAGTCAGGAGCTAAACTGTCTCTAGAAAGTCATTAACCTAGGTAACTGAATTATCATTTGAAAGACCTTGAGTTAGATGACGGATATTAAACAGAATTTGATTTATCGAAAGGAATTCAGTTAAGCGTAATCAGCGACGAAGACCGATAGTACAATGTACATGTATATAGGTCATGACTGCTTCATGTATCATTACGGGGAAACCATTTTACTAACTTGAGACATGCGTAACTATACCTATAAAATTGTGTATGGCTTTAGCGTATTATGACTTATACCTAGTATACATGTTTTATTAAGGCTTAAAATATCCTGCTGACCACGACTGAGCTATAATTCTGGCTTAACTTTATTAGACCGGCAACACCACGTTGTATTTGTACAATGAATATAATCAATTGTATTATGTTTTAGGTTTACATGACTATAGTCCGTATCTGGCTATTCATGTTATGATCAACTTCTGGGATGACATTGGCAAAGAGCGAGTTTTCAATTATATGTATACTCTTCGCAGAAAAGCATGTAAGTAAATTCATATTTGAGAGAGAGTGGGGATTTTTTTTACGGTATTGGAGGGAGAGAAATTCATGAAAATTGGATGGAATTTTTTTTTACCATGGAAAACTATTCTCTGTCCAAACAGACTGATTTTATTCATGCTTTCTCTTTCATTTCTAACATATTCTATCTTTCGTTTCCCTAGGTGATATGCTAATGAAGGAATGGGGGACAACATTACCCGTATCAGAGGATTTATTAGGTACATTGACAATAGGATTCCATAAAGCACATACCGCATACTTGTAAAAATCCCACCGGTCTCGATGCTCCATTGAGGACTCGAGTCCGATTGAAGGCGCAGAATTATGAAGTTAGTCTATATTTTTGATTTGAAGGTAGTATGTGCCTTGTGCGGCTTCCTCCATCTTTGTACAAGGAATTAAAAGATGTGGATTATTCGGTCGCCGAAAAGATTCAGAACATTTTATACCACAAGTATAATATCGAGGTAAGTGTTATGAGAAGAACACACCCGAGACATCTTATAGGAATGAAACGTAGTGGGCGTGTTTTGCATGTTGTAACTAAAAACTTTCAATCAAATTTACCCTATTTAGTTAAAAATGCAGTTTCAGACGAAAGTAATCTGAACAAAACATCCTGCTAGACCTGTGCCCACGATTCACAGGTCTGACTGGGCTACCCAGTTAAGCAAATAGATCTGAAAGGAATATATAAAAATATTGCTGATATTTATATTTTCATTCATGTTTCAAAACAAAATCGGGTATTATGATATTGTGTTAATGCACCTTAAAAATACAGCAAGGAAAAACACCCGCCATATTACGGGTCGTGTTATTGTACGGCACAATGCGTCTGTCAGCATCTTGTGGAACAAATAAGGCAAGGATCATCAAACCTAGCATACATATTCCAAATGAGAAGAGGAAAAAGCCTATTATTTTTTCTAGATCAAAGGTGGCATTCAAACTAACATGGATAAATTAATAGGCACAAAACAAAATATTATTTATACGAATACACGTATTTAAAACACCTCGCGAAAGTTACGTCCCTTGTCCGCCATATTGGGGCTAAGAAATCGTACTTCCCTACGTTGACCTTTTTTAATTTTCTGATCTTTAGCTTTGACATTTGTTATATTTCCGTCAATATTGCAGTCGACTACAAAAAAAGGAAAAGTTGACTTTTCACCGATTGAACTTTGGCTAACCCTGCAAAGGGACGTTTTACATACGTATTTAGAATAATTAAACGTGATACAAATATTCAAACATCGTTGGTCTGTCCATCTGCACGTCTTTCCCTCTGTCAGCAGATATAAACAGTACTTTAAAGGGTGGGATTATCGAACTTGGTACATACTGTATGTTTACAATAAATAGAGAAAGAAATGTATCATTTTACAAAGTCTACAAACTTACATGGGTAATTTCAAAGGCACAAAACAAGATAGAAACAGTGCTACTAGGGCTTGGTTAATCAAACTTAATGCACATAGTCAGCCATCATAAAGTTGTATGGTGCAGTGTGTTTGTCTGTGTTCATCCATCAGTACCTTATAAGAAGGATAAAGCGTACTAATCAGGGTAACTAGATAATCAAGGTCCACATGTTTTCCTCGTGGTGAGGGGAAGAATCCTGTTATTTCTCAAGATTTAACGGTTTATGTCATACTTTCACGTGCAGGTATATACAAAATCCCTACTAATTAAAACTCGGTGTAAATGTTCCACATGGTGTTTGTACCAATTATATATCAATTATTTTTGAAAAGTAATGATTTTGGTTCTCAAGTTAGACTTTTTTCTTAACAAAGTCATCTTAGAACTAACATTTTATTAAAGACTAACCATAGCTGTAGCGATTTTTTATCACCATTTTAATTTCTACTTTCGTTTTGACTGGGGGGGGGGGGGGGGACGCGGCCCATGGGCCACAACGCTCATCTGAGTTACATTGGCCCTAAATAATTTTTTACAAGATATTTTACCCCCTTTATTCCTACGAAAATTTTTGACCCCGTATTATAACCTCACCTTAGCCCCACGTGGTCATGACTTAACTGACCTTGAATCCACACAACATAGAGATGCTTCAATATTACTAGCATTACCTTCCTCACTGTGCACATGCCGATGACCGTAGTATATAGTACGGTCAGCAAAAAATGGCACATGACCTGATTGGTAAATTATTTTATTTTTTTTACATTCACGATTTCAAACAGTTGTTTATTTAGCTGCGTTAGTTACAATGATGATTAAATACAGTAGCGTAATTTCGATGTGCATGAAACAGTAGAATATGTTTATGACTTATGTCTCTTTCACAGGTCCCCATAAAGGCAGTTCAGGGAGAGCTCTACGTTAGAATTTCAGCTCATTTGTATAATAGTATGGACGAGTATTCAAGACTTGCAAAGGCTATACTGGAGATACAATCTTCATGAAATCATGTTCATATCAAACATTAAAAGTATGACAAAATGTTTTGCAGTTCTAGTTTCTTTCAACATTCTACATGCATTATTCGAAGATTGTGTGTCTTTTAAGAAATTGCAGATTTTGCTTTTTAAAAATCTAACAAACAAAAACATATTTATTGCACATGATTGTAAAGTCTTAGCCTACTCTTTAACAGCTAAGAAGTTTAAAACTGAATTTAACCCCAGCATGTTTGTAAACCAGGAAACAAACATTCTCTGCTGAACCGGTCCTCCTGCCAATCCATACAGCGTGTAATTTTGTAATATTGCATGTACCTAAGTTTTAGACCTTAATTATTTCAATTAATGATAACAGCATTTCTTCTTTTTTTTTTTAACAATAAGTACTAGAATATACATGTAATTGTCTATATCGCTTTCTTTAATCTGTATGAGAGTGTGAGTAAAAGGTGTATATGTATTTGTTGAAAATGATAAAAACAATAAATAAAAAAAAAAAAAAAAAAAAAAAAAAAAAAAGTTTTAGACCTGAAACACTATTGAACTTGTCCATAAAAATCTTTGATTTTATAGCGAAAAGGAATCATCTGCATTTTGCCCAAACTCATTTTCTTCCCCACCAATAATTATGCCCTTGATATTTACATTTTCTTTTGGTGGAATTGCTAGTAATTATGCTTCTACATGAGAAAAAGAGATCTCTTGCTGTGGCCTTCAACTCGACATTTAGATATATCGACGACGATTTATCTATTAACAATAATCATTTTTATTCATATGATGATTCGATATATCCTAGTGAATTCGAAATAAAAGACACCACAGTCTTTCACATCTGCTTCGTACTTAAATATTTTATTGAAAATTGATATGAACGGCAAACTACATGTAACAACTCAACTTTATAACAAACGGGATGATTTTAGCTTCTCCGTCGTCAATTTCCCATATCTATGTAGCAATAATCCATCTTAATATTAATTAAATTGATATCTCATTAATGCATTATAATTTTCATTTTTGGAAAGGGGTTATGGAATGCACTTAAAATGTGTTAACTTTAAATCCGGAAAGTTGTCCGTCTTTGCTTTATATGTTACATATGTAGATGTTGCTATGCAATAAGAAACACCATGGCTGCCTTCTTGAAACTTCACACGTCGTAGTCAAAGCTGCCGTAAATCTATCCCGCAAGTGACGGTACCGTACTATGTGCACCTGCTTACGTGGCGTTCTTACAGACGGTCGATCAGGGGGGTGGGGGTGTACTGATCCTGTCTGATGATACCTTCACAACAGCCAGCTTATTATACAGGGGCATGAACCGTTCCGCTGACTAGCGCATGCTTGCAGCATCCCGACGGCTTGATTTCCCATTTTAGCGTTTAAATGCGGCGTAGTATTATCTCTTAATCCCTACTGTTGGTTTTGAATCTGCAATCACCAGCAGAATCGTTGATCACAACAAAACTCAGTTTCTCATATTCAATAGTTTTAAACAGCACCCGGAAAATCTTGTGCAATGCTACTCACATCGAGTGAATAAGACATATATTGAATTAGGGGGAAGGCAGCACAATGTATGGTGAGCGAAGTTTACGGAAAATTTTAAGTCCGTCAGTATATGTTTCTATATGGAAATCAATCTACCAGGAAGAGCCATGCAGACCTAGTCGGAACCTAAAGGAATAATTAAATATCAAAGTTGGCTGTATGATGAGCTAAGCCATATCATAGGAACCAAAGAGTAATTTATACAACCGACAAATCCGATTCTGTAAAAAATTCCCCCAGCTTCCATGTATTGCTTTTATGTTCTCCACAATACAAACAACAAAGAGATTAATTTTCTTCCTCAGAATCCGATATGTCTGCGAAAGTAACCTAAAAATAGATTTGTCATTAAACCCCTACAGGTCCTGTAATAATTTTTTTTTTGCTGTCCTAACCACTGAAGCTTGTTTGTATGAATTTCCGTTCGTACACGTGTATCCCCAAATATCCAGGCGATGCATAACCGTTTTGTCGGGATCGTTGTCTCTTAAATCTCGGATTATCACAAATCATGGGTTTGATTTGTGCGCTAAGGTCAGAAGGTATTGCACTAGCGGCGTCGGAAAGGTTCAACTTCCGTTCAAGTGTCGTCGTATTGCGATATTTGATGAACTGGTTATTTCTTTCTTATGCCGGGCGCGCTAACCAAGAGGTCACTTTCGCCATGGTTTGAAATGTATGCCTTCTCCACTGATATAATTGCAACATGTTATGCAGTTACGCAAGTAATTTTCGTGAATCTTTAATTTTAACCTCATAAGTCAAAACAAACGGATACATTATGACATAAAATAAATAGGACATGTAGTAATTATTTTTCTACTTTCGATTTCATTTAAACAATAAAATGCTTTCTTTATTGTTGAACATCGGGTGATGAAGGTAGCTACCATTGCAGAAAAGTGCATAACCCGCGTAAAAACAAAAAAAGAAAGACATTTCATTGTTTATATTTGTATGTATTTTTAAAAACATATAAACTAGAATTAAGTTCTAAAATATCACATGACTGACCCATTCATTACCACAGGTACCTGAAGTGTGGATAACTTGAATATATCTTCTGTACATAACCCCCCCCCCCCCCCCCCTCCCTCCCTCCCTCCCCTTCTAGAATGAAATTAGTCATAAACTGAAACCGGTGTCATTAATTTACAGGTGGTAGTAGTAAATGAACAAGTATACACTTTAACTTTGAACTACTATAGATATATATTATTATATGAACTCAAAAGTACTTGCTATTTTAAAGAATCACAGCAAGTTTCGTAAATTTTCGATAAGAAATAAGTTAAAGATGAGCTTTAGAATTAGATGATTTATATCTAGAATGTATATTGAAATTTTTGTTCGTAATATTATGATCGACGTGTCAAATGTATAAAAAAATCAGTCCATAAACTCCTTCAACGTCTAAGAAATACATTTCATTTTTGAAAATGTGACAATTCGGAAATTCCTACTCCGCCTTTGGGTATTCTAAATGTTATAGTTTCCCCGCTAGATGGCGTTTTTGTAAGTAGTATATAAGCGGGAGATTTCGGGCGATAAGCAGTTGATGCAGTGACGGCAGAGAGAGAAGACGTGGAGTTAGAAAGGTAATTTTATTTTTATACATTGCAATTGTTTTTAACATTATACCAAGCCTTAGACGTGACTGCACAAGTCTTTCTTGGCTTTGTATGAATATTGGATAATTGTAATACCGCGCTGAAAGAGCCGGAGCCACGAAGAGCCAGAGTCGGAAAGAGCGACGAGAGCCGAGCTGTAAGAGCCGGAGCCACGAAGAGCCAGAGTCGGAAAGAGCGACGAGAGCCGAGCTGTAAGAGCCGAGCTCAGAGAGAAAGAGCCAGCTGCATCAGAAATCCTGTACATACTTAATTCAAGACAAATAGTCAAGTTTTTTCTGTACCAATCATTATATGTGTATATTGAAATAAAATATTAGTACCTCAGAAAGTTAACTGAGAGTGCCCATCCGCTTCTTACTGTTTATATATGTATTGTTGGGACTGCACGCTACAAAAACATATCTTGATCACTGCGACGTTATCCGGAAATTGGAACTAATGTTAAAAATATACAATGAAACAACTTAACAAAGTCTAAATTAGTACATTTTGATAATAAAAAAACTAGTGAGGCATTTGCCTCAATGTTTGTTATGGCCTTGATTTTAAAAGGCAAAGTGATGCAAGGTGAAGATAACGAACAGTGATCAATCTCATAACTCCTACAAGCAATACAAAATAGATAGTTGGGCAAACACGGACCCCTGGACACAACAGAGGTGGTATCAGGTGCCTAGGAGGAGTAAGCATCCCCTGTTGACCGGTCACACCCGCCGTGAGCCCCATATCCTGTTCAGGTAAACGGAGTTATCCGCAGTCAAAATCAGTGTGCCAAGAACGGCTTAACAATCGGTATGAAACGCGTCAGACAGCATTTGACTCAATGCGAGGTTGTATTGACGAACTAGATCGTTATAACGACCATAGAATTTGCGAAATGCTGACTTCAATCGAGACTGTTGAAATCCCTGTACCATCAACTTGTTTGTCAGTAGCTTACCTCGATTTAAAAACTGACTATACCCAGAACAAGCTCTTGCATATCGAATCAGTTGAGATATATAAACACCATATGCAGGTGATAATGGAATATTGCTACATAAATGTGGGAAGTTGACGATGGAGAAGCTGAAATCATCCCGTTTGTCATACAGTTGAGTTGTCAGTTTGCCGTTAATGTCTACTTTCAATAAAATATCTAAGTATGAAGCAGACGTCTCTGTGGTGTCCTTTATTTCGAGCTCACAGGGATAAGATAAGATAAGATATTCTTTATTTCCTCCAAATCAATGGAGAGTATATCATAATCAAATTATAAACTTATTTGAACAGAACAGGGAAAAAAACATATTTATAGTATGTACATATTTGAAACTAATGATTATAATCTACAGATTACGGCAGTCTATGACAAAAAAACCCTCTATTTTTATACAATGTATTTGCAACAGTTAGCATGATTTGCTTCCATTTTGCATAAGAAATATTTTCAAAGCTTGTACCTTGAACACAACCGATTAAAGATAAAAATTGCCATTCATGATCTTGATATTCAAACAAAGCATACTCTTCTACACTGAGTATTTGTAGAATATTTTCAAGCATGAACAGTGCGACATTTAACTCTGGACACGACAAAAGTCCGGAGTTTCGCCAACCCTTTTATTAAGGATACAAATAAACCCTTTACAAAAAAAGATGGGATTTTATGTCCACAAGACATGCACCAACATTTACACTTGTAACTATTGTAGTTTTTAAGATATTTCACCTGAAATCAAAAAATCCCATGGGATTTTGGAGGGATTTTTAATCCCACTTGGGGGATTTTCACTCCCACCAAAAATCCCATGGGAGAAAAAATATAATTTCTCCCATAGGATTTTAACTCCCATTTTTAAATTCAAAATGGGATACAATGTCCCATAGGAGGAAATGTCCCATAATGAACATGAAATGGCAGTGAATATCCTATTTGAGCATGAATGGGAATAAATATCCCAAATAAAACACAGGATGGGGACTTTTATCCCATGAATATAGTAATGAAGCAGAAAATTGTATCTTAAAGAGTGTTGTTTGTCATGATTCTTAAGAATGTACTTGCAAGCTAAGGAATGACATTAACTTTATATCTAGTAATTACACTCCTAAATTATGTAGACCTATACATGTGTTAATGGATAAATGTCTAAACAACATGAGAAATTAAATTATATTAGAGCTCTGCATTACTAAACTCTTTCCCATGCAATTTTAATTGTATACATATAACCCTATCACAAAAATATTAGAATAAAATTGAACGGTATTAAATTATGCAGTTAGAACACTAACTTATTTACATGCAGCTGTTCACATTCACTATTTACAACCCTTTACAGGTCGTCAGGTGTGAATATTCAAAGGAACCGGTATTTTTGTCTGTAATAATAATAGTAGGCCCTATGGTACCATCCCCAATGAAAAAAATAACCCCAAAGGAATGGCACCATTTCTTACTCAAAACTTCGCTTCAAAATAATTCGAAAATTCTGCTTTTATCGTCCCCACCCCAATTGTCAATCCCAGTGCTTTTATTAGGGGTGTGTGGTATATACCCCTACTCTTATCATTATGTATAGGCTAAATTACCGGTTCCTCTGATATGTAGATGATGCTAAGTTGTTTCGTGAACCGAATCAGACATCTCCAACAAGATTCTCGAAGATTTAACAACACAAGAATCATTTTACAAAATGCATGCTTCGGTCCATCATTCTCCCTCTGACAATCACATTCATTCTGAAGTCAAAGTACTTTCTCCTATACCTTAAGCGTCAAAAAGACTTTGACAGGTAAATACGAATAAACGGTTAACAGACATCTCGACCCTAAGAAAGTTCAGTCCTGGATGTTCTAGTCCAAAAAGAAGTATGACCCAATCTTATGCATTAATTTATTAAATTTCCGGTTGAACAACACCCAAATCCTCTAGAGACATTGTTTACAGTTATATGACATTACCTAAATGTGTGACACAATATTAATCCACCCCTGCTCAAAGGGGCATAAGCACCGAGCATAGACCTAAATGTTGCAGCCCTTCACTGGCAATGGTGACATCTCCATACAAGTGAAAAATTCTCAAGCAGGACGTTTACGTTTTTGTTTTGTTTTTTTAAATTTTGTTTTCATTTTTTTAAATGTTAAACATGAAAAGTATAACTGAATCTGTGTTCACAGCCAAAATTTTAACCTTCTGGATGCAGGAATAAAATTTTAGCCTTCATTCTGTGTCATGTAAACAAAGACTGGAGTCTTTTTATGTTTACATTTAAGGTGGCTCACTACACCGGGAAATAGTTTCTCAAATCAGTACAAATTGATTTAATATTTTAAAAAAGATCTGATGATATACAATAAGTGTGTATGCCAAAAACAGCAAAAAATGCAAATTTGGATAAAAACATGATTTTCAAAAATATTATTTCAACACATGAACAAAAGACTGGTGGATTTGAGCTCAAGATCTGTAGTTCACCAGCCCAATGCTCTCTCTCTCTCTCTCTCTCTCTCTCTCTCTCTCTCTCTCTCTCTCTTGCCCAATGCTTTATTAATTAACCACTTAGCTATGGTGTTATAGACGAATAAATCGATCAATACAAATACTTTCCCAAAACATTTAAATCGTCATCTTGTAACATAGTGTCATAAAGCTTTAGTGTAGTGAGTACCTTAACAAACCAGTGAAATGTTTAATTTTGTAATTGAATTTTCAATGCATCTTTACTTTTGCACATGCAATTTTACAAAGATTATTCAATAAAGGGTAAAAAAAACAACACTTAAAATACTTGTTTTTGATCCACTGTAGATTTTAGGAAAATATTAGATACCTGGGTCAGAGAAATCTAGACATCATTAAATGATAATGAAGTATTGTAAAAAAAAAAAAAAAAAAAAAAAAAAAAAAAAAAAAAAAAAATTCAAGACTCTCCAATATGTTTGCAACTAGGAGAAATGGTCACAAGCTATTTTACACCCGCATCCCTCTTGGATCGAACCACTATAACTTTTAGAATAACAATAAATCCTTTCCCAACAATGTGCACATCTGCAAATGGCAATGAAGCATTGTACAAAGTTTCAAGTTTATCAGATAATCCATACAGGAGGAGAAGCATTTTAATGCACAATTTAAGACTTTGTGACAGACAGACTTACAGATATGGACAGAAAGTACAAAAACCATATAATTATATGAAATGATTTTGCATGTAAAAAGTACATGAAGTGCACAATTATGATTTAAATGTAATTCTCATTTTTATTAGGAATTTAGATGTCTCTTTTTGCAAACAATTACACATCTATATATGAAGATGACATATATAGTGAGCATATAAAACACTCCTACCAAAAATGTAAACAAATATGTGCAATGCGAGTTTGAAAAATATGTATGTCTTAAAAAGTGATTGACTAGATATCAGGAAGCAAGCAAGCTCACTCCATGTTACTGTGCTACAACTAACTGAAATTCACTACATTATCCAAAATCCACCCAAAAAGAACCAAAACCTACCAACACTAAATACCAATATATATCCATGTGAGGTCAAGGTTTCAGGAGTGAAACAATGTGTTTTTTTAACTTTAAATCATTATGTTTTACTTTTGTAGGATATTCATAATGTTGAAATTGATTTAAAGCAATCAATTTTCAATTGGAGATACAAGGTACATGTATGCACATAAATGTACCACCCTGAATCTCATATCATACCTTATTATAGCTGGCAAAATTATGAAATGAAATTTAATGTCACCACAGAATTTATAATTTCCATTTCTTTCTCTCAATTCACATGGAGACCTCCTTTTTTAGAGTCTTATTTTCTTTTACTTGAATGTTCTAAATTGAAACCTAAGGAATAATAATCTTGGAAGAAAAATCTACATGAAAATATTTTCTACTTTGAGAAACAAAATGACAAACATAACTGTTTTAAATGTAAGTCAGAAATAGAAAAATAATTCAATTCAATGCACTTACATATGTAATTGAAAGAAAATTCCTTTGAGTACATGATTTTAGAATGAAAATAAGATTGATTAATATTCAAAAAAGTATTTCAATTTCTTCAAAACTTCGATCTTCAGATGATTTTCCATCCATTGACACCCCAAATATATGATCACACACATTTAGCAGGAACATATATTCCTCATATCTCCTTCACATAACACTTGACTACTTTTAAAATGCAATTTAAGTCTTTTTAGAAATTAACAAAGATGAGTGTTCAGATTCATACCCTAGCTGTTGATGATTGCTAAAACTGATCACTACTCAAAACTCTGAAACAAATCTTTATGGATTATTTTTGTATTTCACACACACACGCACACATACACGTACATGCATACACACATCAAAAATATCAACAAGACACTGACCTTACCAGTCACCTGAGTTATTTAGTTAAAAGTATTACTAACCTCAATATGAATGAAATCTATATAATACAGTAACTTTTCTTGCTCTAGGCATGCATTTATATGCTAAATTCTAATATTCAGTAGAAGTATAATATAAGGTGTAATTCATTCCCCCAAAAGCGTCTATACTGATGAAACATTTTACAATTATAAACTTGATATACACTTTTAACACTATTTGGATCTGACCTTGAATCAGAACCCTGGAGTTGCAAGCGTCACAATTTTTGTACATCTCTTTCTGTTTTTCTTGACAATGCATCCATCATTTATAATATTCTAGTGTCAACAAAATTAAAGAAGGATTCTTTTAAATCATAAAGACATGTGATTACTATGACCATTTTGGTTCCATCTATTTTAAAGCTAGTATCAAAACCTTTAGATTCTAACATGTATATATAAACTGTGTTTTTAATTATCAAATACCAAAAAAGAAAAACCCCAAAAAACCAACCAACTTTTAGCTATTGATCTTAATCATAGTGTTTTATTTTGATAATTTAATTTACAGATACATCTATAAGTTGTCATAATGTCATTTAATTCTATTTTATTGTTGCATTCCTCTTCTTGCCCTTGTAAAGCACAATCTGATTAAAATAAGATCTTTGATCCGCTCCGTTATTGTTATAAATAAGATCTTTGATCCGCTCCATAACAATTGAAACGACATAACAATAACGGAGCGGATCAAAGATCTTATTTTAATCAGATTGTGTAAAGCACCTTAGAGTAATAAACTGTTTTATATAAGGCTGCATGTATATAAATTTTATTATTATTATCACTGATCGAGGTCATGAAATTTACAATTACCTGTTCCTTCTTTACCTAAAAGCATCAATAGCATTAAGGAAGATGTTATCTAAATTTAAATGTTTTACACATAAACACTATATATCAAGTTTGGTTCCTCCTGGAGTCAGAATTTCTACCCTAGGAATCATGATATTTACAAGCTTGATGTTTTGTTTACTCTCACAACAGAAGCTGACCACTAGCAATAGGTCACATGAGAGAATCAATTGACCTAAAAATCTATTAATTAACATGATTGAAATGTTTTAATCTTTATATCCATGATAAGATATTCTTTATATATTTTATATTGAATTCAATTTGGTACTTTGACCTCTTTATTTTCAAAATAATTGGAATTATGTCTATATACACACATATGAGAGTTGGCCTCCATGTGTCCAATGAAGAAATTATGAATAATGGAATGACAAATTAATGATTGTCTAATGCTTACAGGGATGGATCCAGGAATTTTTGAGAGAGGGGAAATTTACCATTAATTTTGGTTATCAAGGGAGGGGGTCCACCCTCAAAATGTGTTATTTTTACTTTATTTTAGCAAAATTTCCTGAACCAGCACCCCCTCTGGATCCACCACTGGGTTATCATTTACTCCTTCATTCTTGATTACAAACCTAAGGACACTAAATTGTAATTTCACATTTTTTTTTAATTTGACAATATTTCATTATCACACAACAGCAAAATTATGAAAGCATATACATGTACGTACAATAATAGCAAATTGATTGTTCTGACATATCATTTGATATACCTATATATTCATAAGAAAATTTGAACTATCATGCATATTATAGATTATCAGTCATCAAGTTTTTTGTTGTGTTTTTTTTTTTTTTTTTTTTTCAAAGTAATTTCACATTTTGAATCTTGCTTATTAATTGATATGTTGATATGGAATCAAATGACATGCATGCACGCAGAAGCTATGTGAAAAATGTCAGATCTTGTGTAGCAATTTGTAAACCCAATGATTACAAAGCCTATTAGTATTCTATATCAGTAAAAGAAAATCCTATTTTAATTCATATTTTGCAATAGATATGATGAAAGGAATAAGCATTTAATAATAATTATCAAAATCTATAGTTTAAAATTGAAAAACAATCTCATAAAAAATATAACATATATTTTACACATGGATTTTTGTAAACTTTACAAAAGGAACAGATTTCCCCCCTGAATTTATATAAAAATCAGTATTATGTCCTGTGACATTTTGTTATTATGCTTTAATAAACTTCTAATATTGACTTTGTCCTTGCATGGTCATTTTGTTCATTTTTTGGGAGTTGAACTATGTTCAATCTCCCTGGGTCATCACGCACTTTTCTGCGCAGTAATTTGTATTGATTTGTATAGTGGTCGTCAGCGGGGGTTCTGTGTCAGCTGATTTACTCCTAGGTAAATCAACATAAACTTTTATAAACATCCGCCATTAAATAATCCATGTAACTTTTCTGAATTAATCTAATTTTGATAATTGACATGTAAGTAAATGCAATGATATTGTATTCAAATCAATTTGAATACAAGATTTCGATCAAATTGATACTGATATACATAGAAAAATAAAAGATAAGGTTGAAAATTGTCGTTTGTAGCGCAGCGTCACCTATAAACATTGATAGGGAAACGAACGACAACTGCACACAAGACCTATTGACACCGTGGCGAAACCTCAGAAAATTTACAAGAAATAACTCTACAACATTGTGTATGTGTATATATTTGGTTTTTTTTTAATGTGATATAAAAAATGCTTGATGTTACATGTATATTGAATTAAAACACGTCATTCCCAGTCAACAACTTTCGATTGGGATCGGAATACGAAATAAAATTTCTTATATCCGGTTGCAAAGTGAAACTGCTTCAAGTTATTGAATTACGTAGTAATTGCACGTTACAAATTAGAGAACTGTTCCTTTTAATAAAGAAAGTCACAAAATAGATACAAAATGAGTGTACCTTATTCATTACTGTTACCGAGCTTTCGTCGACGAAAATCTCGAAATGGCGTGTTTCGCTGCGCTTGATGACGGTAAGGTCCACATTTTCTACGTGAGTAGTGTGATATTTGTTTATGAATTTTTTGTGCATACATGGTATGTCTCGGTTAGGAATAATGGAAACTTTCTCACCTATGTATGTAAAGACATATTAATCTCTATTTTTAAAAATGTAGAACACTTTTATCAAATGACAATGTTTGAAAACGCTTAGAGCCCCGATGTCAGAATTTCCTTTTCCAACACATCAATATGTCAAATTCATTATCCTTTTTGAATAGTATGTACCATATTTTGTACCAGTTATCCATTTTGAATCCCCTATTACAATGGGATTTTGCTGCACTCTGTAATGTTTGAGTGGATGTCATGAGTGTGTGTCGAACAGAAATTTTAAGATCATGGGATAAGGTGCTGCCATGTATGACTTCACTATCAAAGTTTAACCCAGTTGCCACAATGTTGAATTTATGCTGCAAAAAGGATTGGAAATTGCTCTGGTCAAAACACATTGTTTATTTGTCTACAGATGAAAGAGACATGAGGATTCTCCCTCACCAACTGAAAAAAAAATAGTTATGGATCTTGTACATGCATAGTTTATTAATCACTATAGATTTCCAGCATTACAAGTCTGATTCCACTATATGCTTCCCATACTGTCAGGTTCATTCACCCCCTGTTTGAGCCACAGTATAATATCCCAAATACCTTGGCAATAAATAACATTATTTGACTAGTGTTTCATTTTTAGCGGAGTTGCGATGAAGTCGAACTCGGCTTATGATCTGATGAAGTGCCTTTGGGCGGGCAGGCGGGCACGCATCAACATTTCATTTCCGCACCATAGCTCTTGAGCAAATTAAAGGATCTCATTCAAACTTAGATGGATTGTCACCCTCAGTAAGACGAGGAAGCCTATCGATTCTGGGGTCACTAGGTCAAAGGTCAAGGTCACAGTGGCTATAAATAGACTGAAATTTGGAGAAAATTTTGTTTTCCGCACCATAGCTCTTGAACGAATCACACAATCTCAATCAAACTTAGATGGATTGTCACCCTCAGTAAGACCAGGAAGCCTATCGATTCTGGGGTCACTAGGTCAAAGGTCAAGGTCACTGGCTATAAATAGACTGAAATTTGGAGAAAATTTTGTTTTCCACACCATAGCTCTTGAACGAATTATAGGATCTCAATCAAACTTAGATCGATTAAGTAAGACAAGAAGCCTATCGATTCCGGGGTCACAAGGTCAAAGTCACAGTGGCTATAAATAGACTGAAATTTGGAGAAAATTTTGTTTTCTGCACTATAATTTTTTAACAAATTATAGGATCTCAATTAAACTTAGATGGATTATCGCCCTTGATGAGACAAAGAAGCCTATTGATTTTGATCAAGGGTTAAAGGTCAAGGTCACAAAGGATTTAAGTCTGCTGAAATTTATGTACGCAAAATTTTGCTCCCTGCTTGATAATTCTTGCAAACTTTTCTACCGGTTCCCTCTATGCCCATTCCTTGCGCAACTCGGCTTGTGCATTTCCGATGCCGGACAATTTTTAATTTTTTTTGCATTTCATTTATTTTGAGTTATTATACAATTATTTACCATTCCATTGATCCTCTACAGGACTGTAGTATACTCAGGTGACAATTTAGCATATTGGACTACCTTTTCAAGTAATGAATCCTTAGAATTAGCTACATCTAGGATTAAACTTGAATGTATATATACAGGGGAAAAAACTTCCTCATAACTGCAAGGCATTGATAACCATATTGATTTGAATGTTTGGGCCATAATATGTGGTCACATTTTTCATGAGAATATAAAGGGGTGAAATTCTAGAAAACAACAACACGACTTCAGTTACTCGAGGAGCGTTGTGGCCCATGGGTCTTCCATTATCCATGTTTACTGTTGTAACGCTTTGAAAAATAACAACAGTTGATTTGTATCTAAAATCATGATAATATTCAGTCATTTATCCCCCTACCCTTCCAGTGCTATCTGTTCTAACTGAATTTCCACAATGTTCAACTCCCACGAGTACTTTAAGTACTTTGATTTATATCTGTACCCAGGTTTTGTCTTGTGACTTTTACCCCAACTAATCCCTTTGTGTATAATACACATGGGATGTTCTTTACAGCTCAGCAAGCCCCTGGCTTTGTTTC
Organism: Ostrea edulis; assembly: GCF_947568905.1. Classification (NCBI taxonomy): domain Eukaryota; kingdom Metazoa; phylum Mollusca; class Bivalvia; order Ostreida; family Ostreidae; genus Ostrea; species Ostrea edulis. The sequence continues at coordinate 21,164,857 of NC_079168.1, forward strand.
TCATTGTTCCTTATCTACAATTACTGGGTGAATGACTTTGTGAGGTTGTAATTTGCCATCTAATACTTTTATAAGCATTTCATATCATGATCAACATATCATGCTATTTCAGTCAATATTATAAATAATTCATTTGATACATAATATGTAATATTGTAGGCTTATATGGTGATATTTGGAAAATAATGGCAAAGCAATTCTCAGCATGAACATTGAAAATTATGTTGCAATATACATCACCCAATACAAAGGCAAAGGATACATTTTAATTTTTACGTTTAAATTCATATGAAATATTGTGAAATTCATAATCATGTGAATGCATAGCTGCAGAACTGTAGCTCTCTGAGAAAATATTAATTGGTACAGATCTGTCCCAATATTTTCTCAGAGAGCTACAATTTTGCAGTTAGTGAATGTGGTTAACTTATACTACCATTAAGATATGTAATCTCTTTCTAATATTTGTTTAATTTGTACCTTTTTCATATTGTACAACAAAGTATAATTTAATGCACATTAATACTCGGATTATAATTTTTTTTTTTAATTATTTTTTTTTAGGCTTAATTTTTTTAAATTTATTTGTACAAATAGAAATTAAGTGCATCATAATATATACTGTTAAAGGTAAGATGTACAATTGATATATAATCACTCATACCAACCATTCATACTCCACTCAAACATTTCAAAACTATGGATTATAAATTTTGATTAGTGCAAAATTTGTTAATTTCTATAAGGTCATCTCAAATCTTTTAAAATCATTTTAGTGACTTTTTGGGGGAAAACACCTGAAACACTTTTAAAGCCAATTTAAATGGTCCAGGTCAAGCATATTTTGCTTTTAGGCCAAATCTTTGCAAGATCATTTGTGCACTTTGACAATTACTTCTAAATATTCGGGCTAGTATAATGAAGAAGTATGGATGTTTCAATTTTCATTAACATTTAATACCAAAACCATATCTCCTTTGCTTGACCAAAAAAGCCCCCCCCCCTCCACACACACACACACACACACACACACACACAGTGAGGTCTAGATCCGCCACTGCTTAATCTGTGATTTTGGGGCGAAGTTGGATCAATTTCATTTTATGAACAGGTCCAGTGGTACGATGGATTTTTCATTTTCAAGACAAATTAATAGAAATATAAATTGTTAGCCAGTAAAAAGAAGTAATGATTTAAATCAGATACTTGGAACAGTGTTGATGTTAACTGATGTTAACTTATGAAATTCTTATATTGTATACAAGATATTATCCAACTAACAGATAGACTTTTGCAATTATATCTTATGCATTATGAACTGTAGCTAAACAATATCACTATTAAAATCTTATGTCCATTTCCATGTAGTTGGGAATCAATTAAAGACCAAAAAAAAAAACACCGTACGGTTGCTCCACGGATCACTGAATGTGGGCGGAGCTTATCCATGGTCAATGTTATTTACCTGGCCAAGAGATCGGTTCTTGTGTATATTTTTATGATATACACAGGAAATTTCTCAGGTTATTACAAATTATGCTTAGTGTCTTGATTTGTGCAAAAAAAAAAAAATTCTACCTACATGCATACCGCATTTCTATTTCCCGTAAACCTTCAAACTTGGTCATATTCATGTATTGCAAATGACAGGTTTAGCCCATTTCTAAACCTTTGCTTTTTAAAACTCCTAATTAAATTGTTATATATCGTATATAAATAATTTCCTAAATATAATATTACCCGGCGTTTCCGGGCACTTCCTGGTGTCCTGGGAGTTCGCGGTGTCGTGGGTGTAGTAGGTAAAATATCCATGTTCCGAGAGAATGAATAAATCCAAGTAGATCTGTGTACATGTACAACCAAATGAAGAATGATCAAGATACCCCTCAATATGGGCCGTCTGTAGGGTTTCTGTAGCTGTAGTGTTTGCGTAATGGTGGTATCCCAAACAGAAGCTGACACGAAGTCTACCCCCCTCCTCTCTCTCTCTCTTTAGGGTTTCTGTGGACGTAGTGTTTGTGTAACGATGGCACCCCAAAGAGAAACTGACACAAAGTCTACACCCCCTCCTCGCTCTCTCTCTTCAGGGTTTCTGTGGACGTAGTGTTTGTGTAACGATGGTATCCCAAACAGAAGCTGACAGAAGCTAGTCTACCCCCCCCCTTCTCTCTCTCTCCCTTACTCTCAATCATTGACTAAATGAGTAATTATTGTCATACGTATGCAACACTATTGCCATGCCATATTATTTCATCTATATTATTGCTACAGTTTTACACATTTCTCTCTCTCTCTCTCTCTTTATAAATATAAAACTGATAAATTATAAATAGCTCAATAACTCTCTCTCTCTCTCTTTTATCTTTATAAATAGAAAACCGGAATAAATTATAAATAGAAATATCTCAATAACTCTCTCTCTCTCTCTCTCTCTCTCTATAAATATAAAGCCGTGATAAATTATGAATAGAAATATCTCAGTAACTCTCTCTCTCTCTCAATATAAAGCCGTGATAAATTATAAATAGAAATATCTCAATAACTTATTTATGCTTTTTTACTCTTGTTTGATTTCTGATTGTGTAATTTATAATCCATGTGGTATCTCAAACAGAAGATTTTTTTTTTAACTACTGTAACAGTTTTATGCATGGGCAATATAACCATTATACATGTTGATGTGCTGCGCCAATAAAGAATTGTTCATGTTTTTATAAATATAAAGCCACAATAAATCATTAATAGAAAATATTCCAATAACTTATGTTTGTTTGGTTGGTTTTTTTTGTGTTTTTTTTTATTATTATTATTGTTTGATTTCTGATTGTTTAATCTATAATACATGTATAAAGATGGAGAGAGAAAATAAGATGATAAATTGCATTGTATAGGGGACGTTAGAAATTAAAATATTCTAGGTGCGAGTCAATGCTATCAAAACTCAGGTATACTGGGGCTTTCCTCGAGATCTGAAGACTGCCGGTCATCATTAGCCATGATTGTTATCAAAACATCTTTCTCAGGTAGCTGTAGACCATGGTCTCTGCAAACGTCAATCAACCTAAGCTCTATTGTTAAAAGTTTGATTGACCAGCGGCTTATCATTGATCACAACACAGGTAAAATTTGGGGGCGTTAACTTAAAGTTGGGTCTTTAAGCTTTCCTGGTTCCGATTTTGATTTAATTTTTATTTTGTGAACATAAATCAATATTAATCACAGGAACCGGTAATTTTGTCTGTAATGATAATAATGAGTCTATACGATACCCCCCCCCCACCCCCCCACCCCCGTGTTTTTATTAGAAGGTGGTATTGAATATACCCGTAAATATCATTACAGACAAAATGGTAATATATTTACAAGTGCACTTTACGTATTGTTCTCCACGGGCAAGGGCACAGGCACCGGAAGTATGGATACATGTATTTAGAGATTGGCCTTCTACTGGTATATAATAAAATGAATTTTATTATACCGGTAGAAGGCCAATCTCTATACCGGTAGAAGGCCAATCTCTAAAGCTTACAAAAAAGCGTGAAACGATTACATAAATCGAAAGAGGGATGAAATAGACTACGAATTCATACATTTCAGAGAAATTATTCCCACCAAAAAAAAAAATATGAAAAAAGGTGGGGGGGGGGGTTAGTAATATCCATATTTAAGGTGCCTGTGGGCAAGGGCGTATCCAGGAATTGTTTAAAGGATGAGCGGATTGCGACCCAAGTTTGTGCCTATTCCGCCCCGGCCCCAAAGATGGGTGAATATCGCAAACTGGTAAAATGACCAGTTTTGTTTAAAACTATGGAAGTAAAGTGGAGTGACTACAACCCTCTCGATCCGCCACTGATGAACAAGAACTACATTACGGGGATTAGGAAGCACAGGGTTCATTCAGAATAATTGTAATCTTTAAGGAAATCTTCGTGGAGCACATTATCGCAAATAGTTGCTGAAATTGAACCTTACCATAATTCCGCCGGCGAGGATTGCAGCTATTTTCACTTTCACATCGCAGGAGGTGCGTTTGATGAGCTAATCAACTTATGCAGACAGTATCTCCTCATATCTACATGTACAGGGGCGGATCCAGGAATTGTGGTTACGGGGCGCCCCTTTATGAGGCAGTGGGTCCATGGCGAAGCCCTGGTTGGGGCCCAGGGGGCGAAGCCCCCGGAAACTCCTGGGTTTTACAAATTTTATGGGGCTTGAAATATTTCTCCTATTTAGTCATTTGTACTACATGTATTTTCTATCATTTTAATAAGGTGAAATTAATAAAATAAGGGGGTTTTTTTTGGAAAATATTAAGTTCTCCCAATAAAGTAATTAAAAAAATTAAAAGATTTTGTCATTTATTTCTCCGCCTGCGCTCCCTCTAAATCCGCCACTGATGTATATTGCAATAATCTACCAGAATATACTGACACCTTATAGGTGATACTTCATTAGTACAAATGAACACCACCACCACCACCATCCCCCCAAAGGGAGGGGGTGAGACTAACAACGAAAGGGGAAAAACACATTCCGCAAATTATAATATTCATGTAACAGGCTGTCTTTGCATTTAGTCCGACTGTTTTCAGTTATCTTTTTAAAAATTCTATATATTGATTGCAACACAAACATCCTATTATAATTACATGGCGATGATAAAGTCTCAGTAAGTTTCCACAAAGCTGAAAATGATTTTTTTTAATTTAAATAAACGAGAAAATTTAATTACTTTTATTTATACAGTTTATCTATTTTACTTTTCAAATATTTTAATTATACATCTTATAGTCGATTTTTTACGAAAAATCCTACTTATATTGACCATCGTTAAAGTCTTTTGGTAAGCATATTGTATTTACAATATGCACTTCAAAGTTTTCAGCGTGTAAATCCAACTTCATCATGTCAATAACAAGAATATTCGTTTGTTTTATGAATATCGTAATATTAATGAGCGCATATCTATTTCCTTAAACTATTATAACAAATGAAATCCGGAAATAGGGGGGGGGGGGTGTTCTATATATACCAGGGCGATTTTTCCGCCAAAGAGGAGACTCTATACTGACTTTGTACATGGGGGAAATTATATGCTGGGGCGCAATTCCGGGCCCGTTTTTCCGGGGGGGGGGTGTCTATGATACAACACCGGATCCCCACGGGATAAAACATATCTGATATACATA
>NC_079168.1:21170245-21232745 GCF_947568905.1 Ostrea edulis
GTCTATTTCAACTTTCAATATAGTTAGGAAGCTAAGTGAATAACGCTGAATATTACCGCAGATATCCATTGACTTCATTTACCTCAATAGATCAACACAATTATATTTATACGTTTACTTAAAAAAAGTGGCGGATCCAGGGGGTTAAATTGCAATATGAATACTTTACTTTTGAAGAAGAAAAAAATAGAAAACCCAAACAAATAGAAACTCCAAATAAACAATGAAACATACTAGTAAAGATCACAGGAATTTATCACGTACAAAATCAGTATCTAGATAGTATTAGTGGGTTAGTGTCTGACGAAGCGTAACGGTCAGGACTCAATGGTGAAGTTCGTTAATTGGAATTACACAATGACTGACCAGTGCTTTACGTTCAAGGGTAAAAATGGGCCACTTGTCAATTCTAGAAATTGAATTGTGCGAGGGAGAGGGGGATGTTCGCTCTCGGTCATCCACCACTAAAGTTAATAAACTTCATATGATGAATTCCTTAACATGTATATATGTAAAGTATTCAAAATGTTAACATTATATCTACTTGTATTTTAACTTCCAATAATGCAGGGCCGTAAATTACATGGAGGCGGAGGAGGCAGCTGCCTCCTCCAACTTTTGAGCCAAAAAAAATTTAAATTTAAAGTTCATTAGAATTTATGTTGTTTCCAATAACTAAGAACATGATACCTCCCTTAAAAAGCATTCCAAATCTTTCTTTTAGAATGAGTTAGTCAAGTAACATCTTAGAAGGCCCTAGAATCAAGGATTTTGCACGAAACGTGTTCAGTGTGCACAAAATGTGCTCAGCGTTTGGGGGCCTGGGCGGCCCCCAGACTCCCGCCTAATTTCCTGCCTCCTCCAAATTGAAGGTTAATTTACGGCCCTGTAATGTTACAATGATTGATGAGTACCGCTGTTATAGGCATCACCAAAATTATTTAGGTAGTGGCGGATCCAGAGGGGTAAGAAGTAGGCATAAAATCGTGATAACAGTACTTTGCTTTTGGAATAATGATAAATAAACCCTGACAAGACAACCCTGATATATATATATAAATGTCCGTGATCATAGAAATGTATCACATAAAAAATCGATGACTAAGTGGAATAACAATTAATTGTCAATGATACCAGGTTTTCATTGCGAAGCAGACCTTAATTACAATAAACAAGTACATCCATACATACAAGACTTGTTCGGATATGTTGTCATGTCTGACGAACCGTAACGAGTAGGATTTAAAAGGGTAGTTTGTTAATTGGGAATACACAATGACTGACCAGTGTCCCCACTACATTTTTTTTTTTAATTTCCGAACTAAACATCGTGTGACCGTTTATACCATACAGATATGATATATTCAAATTGTACATTGTAGAATACCAGGGACTAAGTAGAGTTACAATGGGAGTAGTTTTTTTAATTGGAAGTACACAATGACTGACCAATATTTTCCGTTTGAAAGTGCCATTTCTATCTGGTCAAAACGAGCCTTTTGTCAATTTTGGACCATAAATCCTGCAGGAAGAGGGATGGCTTCCGCTCCTCCGCCTCTAAAGTTGTTTTTCTAATTTCAAAATATTAAAAAATAATCCTCGTATGATTATGTATCCTAGATATTTAAAGTATTCGAAATGTTAACGTTGTTTATTTCAACTTTCAATATAGCTAGGAAGCTAATATTAAGTGAATAAGTGAATAACGCTAAATATTACCGCAGATATCCATTGACTTCATTTACCTAATTAGTAGATCAACAGCATACGTCTACCTAATAACTAGCGGTTCCAGGGGGGTTAAACTGCAATATCAATACTTTGCTCTTGAAGAAGAAGAAGAAGAAGGGGGAAAAACCAAACAAATAAAAACTCTAAATAAGCAATGAAACATACGAGTAAAGATCATAGGAATTTATGACGTACAAAATCAACTCACGACTAAGTAGTGTCAGTGGCAACATTAACGGTCTGTATTCAATGATGAAGTTTGTTTATTAGAAATACACAATGACTGACCAGTGTTTTACGTTCAAGGGTAATGTCTATCTGGTCAAAATGGGCCGCTTGTCAGTATTAGAAATTGAATTGTGCGAAGTAGGGGTGGGGTGTCGTTCTCGGTTATCCACCACTAAAGTTAATAAACATCATAACATCATATGATGAAGGCATGCCTTTATATATATATATATATATATATATATATATATATATATAGTATTCAAAATGTTTATATTATATCTACATTTATTTTAACTTTCAATAAGTTAGAATGATAGGTGAGTACATGTACCGCTGTTATAGGCATCACCAGAATTAATTTAGCTAGTGGCGGATCCAGGGGGTTATTATAAGAAGTAGGTATAAAATCGTTGTAACGGTACATGTACTTTGCTTTTTGAACACTGATAAATAAATCAGATAATCCTGATATATAAATGTCCGAAATCATAGAAATGTATCACAATACAAAATCGTTGACTAAGTAGTGTCAATGGATTGATTTAAGGTTTCATGTCCAACGAAGCTTAACGATTATGATTTACGAGGGTAGATTGTTAATTAATTGGGAGTACACAATGACTGAACAGTGCTTTACATTCAATAGTCGTGTATATCTGGTCATTAAGTGGCTGGGGAAATAATTAGTACTATGCGTGAGGGATGGGAATGGGACGGGGGATCCGACCATTCGCCACTGAAGTTATAATTTGAAAAATAAACATCGTATAGTTAAATTCTTTTGCGTATACAAGGTATTCAAAATATTAACGTCATCTATTTTATCATCCAATGAAAATGATAAGACTGTTGTAACCACACAACTTGTGTAACTAATTAGTGGCGGATCTCGGGGTTAATACATTTGTAAGTAGACCTAAAAATTTGCGATAACATTGCTTTGCTTTATGAGTAAAATAGTCTACAATATTCATAAAACATTGATACACAAATGTCGAAAACCATAGAAGTTTATCACTATAAAATCGCTCGAGATGTTTAGAACACTTAGAGCCGAACTTCCCTAGAGTCGAGACGTCTGTTAACCGTTTATTCGGACACGCCTGTCAAAGTCTTTTCGACGCTTAAGGTAATGATAGCAATCGGAGAAAGTACTTTGACTTGAGAATGAATACGATTGTAGAAGGGAGGGAAAGATGGACCGAAGCATGCATTTTGTAAAACGATTCTTGTGTTGTTAAATAATCGAGAATCTTATTTGAGATGTCTGATTCGGTTCACTAAACAACTTAGCATCACCTAGCAGAGTTCATCTTTCACCGTAAGCACTTAACACTAATTTTAGAACATGTAAACAAGTTGTAAGCTAGGCCTATTCCGTAATTCAACAACATATCACAGGAACTTTTAATTTAATACGTAGTAATAATACTGCTACCCTTTATAAAACCACAAGGATGGTGGGTGACGATATTTTAAGAACTTTTTTGAAACGAAGTTTTGAGTGAAGTATCAGCCCTTGTAGGTCCCCCCCCCCCCCCCCCCCCCCCCCCCATAGCAGCTGATTAGGGGATGGTACGGTATATGGTATATACCCACACTATTATTAATACACTGACAAAATTAACGGTTCCTGTGAACATATTTTAACACCTGACGACATATGAAGGGTTGTCAATAGTGAATGTGAGCAACTGCATGTGAATGCACGGGCAATGGAAGTTGATGTAAATAGATACATGTAGTATCATGTGCATGTGTATATATTTATACATGCACATACTATATATTTACATTAACTTACAGTGCCCGTGTGTGAATGAGTATTTCATAGTGTTCTTGTCTGCTTGTTGCAATAATACAGTCCCGTCCAATTTTATATGAATATTTTTGTGCAAGGGTTATATGTATACAATTAAAATTGCATGGGGAAAAGTTTAGTAATGCAGAGCTCTAATATCCTTTATTATCTCTCATGTTTTTTAGACATTTATTCACAAACACATAGGCCTACACATAAGAGTTTATAATTACTATATATATTTAAAAATTAATGTCATGCCTTGGCTTTTAAGTACATTTTAAGAATCATGACAAACAACACTTTTTAAGATACAATTTTCTGTTTTATTGTTATATTCATGGAATAAAAATCCCATCCTGTGTTTTATTTGGGATATCTATTCCCATTCATGCTCAAATAGGATATTTACTGCCATTTCATGTTCATTATGGGACATTTCCTCCTATGGGACATTGTATCCCATATTAAGTTTAAATATGGGAGTTAAAATCCTATGGGAGAAATTATATTTTTTCTCCCATAGGATTTTTGGTGGGAGTGAAAATCCCCAAAGTGGGATTAAAAATCCCTCCAAAATCCCATGGGATTTTTTGATTTCAGGTGAAATATCTTAAAAACTACAATAGTTACAAGTGTAAATGTTGGTGCATGTCTTGTGAACATAAAATCCCATCTTTTTTTGTAAAGGGTTTATTTGTATCCTTAATAAAAGGGTTGGCGGAACTCCGGACTTTTGTCGTGTCCAGAGTTAAATGTCGCACTGTTCATAGTTTCTCTGTCTTCCAAGAGGTTAAAACAACTTAGCATAAGATGCATATTAAGATTATGCTATTCCTATTACATAATGGACACAATTTACAAACAATTTTCATTGAAGACACTTGTACTAAAAAGTTAATCAACAATCTTTTGGACGGGTCGTCCTTAACAATTTGCCATAATCTATTAGGCCTCAGCTTTGTGTGTATTTTCCTGAAAAAGTACATATCAGTGACCACAGAAAGAGAAGCAAGCCATTGCCTTTCTTCTGTTGCCCATATTGCTTTAATAACAAGTTTGGAAAAATCACATTTGTTAAAAACTGTGGCACTGTTGTTTTTGAATAAGTCAATAACTTGATATTTTTCTGCCGTTTGTAACATAATTTTGGTTGAAAAGTATTTTTCAGATATCTGAGCATCGACTAGATATTTATAAACTTTATAATGTACAGACGTTTTGTCTGATCTGTGAAGTCTGCCTAGAAACAATAGGCGACACTTGTCTATATAACCCTGTATGGTCCACAGTCCAATATTTGAGATGCTGGAAAGTGATGGGGAAAATTTAGAAAATCCTTGAATGATTCTTGAAAAATGCCTTTGTATATATTCAAGATGTTGTGTATCCGTAAGTGTTAATGAAGGCCAGATCTCACAAGAGTAGAGGACAGAGGGTAACACGACACGTTTCCATATTTTTGATGAAACAGCTGGATGGATGTCAGAGTTATTAACACCAATAGAATATAATGAGTGAATTTTTGATCTTGCTGCTTTACACACTCGTTCCGCTAGTTTATCACTTTTCATATTTCCTTGTAGAAGGCAACCAGCATAAACAGTACTATCAGACCGAGGGATTTCATTACCAAAAAGAGTAATGCTATAAAATACAGAACATTTGTACATTTTGTTAAATACAATTGATACACTCTTACATGGATTATAATGAAGTCTCCAAGTAAATGCATACTTTTCTACCTGGTTTAGTAAACATTGTAAGGACCTTGGTGAATTGCCCAACTATCTACCAACAAAACTTAGAACACCCTCTCCTATATTCAATATCTTATCAAAGAATGACTAGATACGCGTGCAATTTTGTACTCAGTATACGACATGTATGGAAACAAGGCATGAAAACGGTGACCGTCTCAGTAAATCGGAAATGTGATGGGCTGATTACTTATTGACTCGCCCTCCTAAGTAAGGTAGGAAAGCTGGGGTGGTGGTGGGTGTGCTGAAATTGTATGCTACATGTACTTTACTACTGTTGATGAATGAACAAATACTGACTGATCACTTACCAACCTTCATCAAATCACGTGATCATGAGGATCAATTTCTATTAGCTCTTAGCATCAGAAGGGTTGAATGCATAACCAGCTACAGAAAAACCGAATAGTCATAAGAATTGGGGAAATTGCATAACATGCCACCTGACACCTGCGTGGTCAGTTGCAGTGATTACCAGGCAAGCATTAGTTACCAACACAAATAATTGAGTATATTTACTTACATTTTCCACCAAAACTCCTTATTCAAATTGGTATATCTACTTACTAATATACATTAAAAACAGTATTCAACACATAAATGTGATTATCTACATAACTGTTGTTTTAAACTTCTTCATGCTGCACAATTTCACCGCAGCTCTGTTTTTGCTGATTAAGGATCAATTAAATCAACACTAGTGTAGTGATGAAAAATGTCATTTATTGAAAATGACGAAAAGGAGGGAAAATATATAAACCATAATAGGGGCATCAGACTAATAGCTAATCACACAATGAAAAATGGTCTTCCAATATGATTCCCTAAAATTACAGATGTACAATATATATGCACAAAAATTCAAACTACATAAAGTATACAGCAAAACGATGGCACATAAAAAAAATAAAAATCCCACCAAATGTGAATTGCCAAACCAATTTGAGCGATCACGGAGCCATCCAATGCATCTTTTATCTATCAGAAACAAATATTCCATGTTAATTAGAATAAGCAAAATTGATGTTTTTGATAAATCAATAAGCCTGATGCTTCGTGGTTAGTGATTAGGGTGATTAACCATGTACATATATCAGCTGTTCAAAGGGGAATTTGTATGATGTGTGTTATATGTCAAAGAATTTGACGCTTTACTATTAGCAATGATGAGAAATTGACTATTGAAAATTCCACGCTGTTGCAAGAAGAAAATGTATAGTGTTTGGTATATATAGGTAATTATATTCACGCTTTGCACAGCAGTGAATACAACATAACTCATCTTAGATTTCATTACCTTTGTGATTTACAGATTGTATTTCTGTGCATTGTAAATATGATAGTAGTATAATTCTATTATGATATATAACGCTACAAATTTCATTGGACATGTATGTTGATCCTGTCTTTAGAAAATAATCTCTTTGGTGATGTTGATGATATCACTTAATAGTAAAGTCATTTTTCAATTAATCATGCCTTGTCAATTTAAGGGTTCGAGGTGTATTCAGAATAGCAATTTCCATTAATAAAAAAAAATTGGTAATGTGATTAGAAATGGACTTGCAAATATATACAGATATGCCTAACCCTACCTTGGATAATAATTGCTATGGAAGCAAAGACATTCAATCAGCATACAAAGATAAGAGATTAATCAATGGGGATATGATTTGCAATGTAGAAATAATCTTACATTGGTTATGCCTACCATCAGTTAAGGACTGGTTGACCTCGGATTATCGTTTATACTGTAGCTTTGTTAGGACACACAGTACAAGTGATAACCCTGCGACCGCCGCGCACCTTGTAGAACCTAATTGTAGAACCTTATGGCAGGCAATAAGGAACAGCATGGTCGTCAGTCACGTTCAGTGCAGACGAATTGTGTGGCCTTTACATGGTCGAACTCAACAGTGGCAGGCCTCTTGCCTCTGGGGTCAGCCTAGCTGCAATAATGTAACCCCCTCGGGTTTTTTTTTTTATTTAGGAGAGGGCTACACCGTAATGGCTCAGATGCCGGAGCGATTCACACCCGCAACATCTGCGATCATTCTAAACAATTCCAGAGTTTCTTTACGTAAATAAAAGGGTATTCTATGAAAGGTGTAGACAACGAACAGTGGTCAATCTCATAACTCCTAAAATCAATACAAAATAGATAGTTGGGCAAACACGGACCCCTGGACACACCAGGGGATGGGATCAGGTGCCTAAGAGGAGTAAGCATCCCCTGTCGGCCGGTCACATCCGCCGTGAGCCCTATATCCTGATCAGGCAAACCGAGTCATCCGTAGTCAAAATACGTGTGCCAAGAACGGCCTAACAATCGGTATGAAACACATCAGACAGCATTTGACCCAATGCGAGGTTGTATTGACGAACTAGATCGTTATAACGACCATATAACTTGTAAAATGCTGACTTCAATCGAGACTGTTAAAACCCCTGTACCATCAACTTGTTTGTCAGTAGCTTGCGTCGATTTAAAAACTGACTATACGCAGAACAAGCTCTTGCGTATCGAATCACTTGAGAGATATTAACACCATATGCAGGTGATAATGGAATATTGCTACATAAATATGGGAAGTTGACGATGGGGAAGCTGAAATCATCCCGTTTGTCATACAGTTGAGTTGTCAGTTTGCCGTTAATGTCTACATTCAATAAAATATCTAAGTATGAAGCCCAAGTTGACGACTCTGTGGTGTCCTTTATTTCGAGCTCACAGGGATATATCAAATCGACATCTAATATGAAAGTCATATCATGTCTTTACCGTTTGTTATCAAAGAACATACACTTTTGATGTATCAGTTCTTTATCATGTAAAATTTATACGGTACCAATTTTGATACACCAGATGCGCATTTCGACAAATAATGTCTCTTCATTGATGCTCAACCGAAATCTTTGAAATCCGAAATAACAATGAAGTTTTAGAGCTATTATAGGGAAAAACAGTGTGCCAAAAAAGTGGAGTATAAATAATATATATGAAACTGTAAATATAAAATGTTTGCTTACTGATTTCACAAACGTTTCCCCAATTTCCGATTATTATTTTACACGACGTAATTATACGCGTTAGTTCTGTTTCAACTTTAAAAATAAAGAGGCCCTCGATAGGAACATTTTTTGGAGGCATTGGAATTATAAAGATTAAACAATCTTTTAAAAGAATTTATCGATGTATAAACCTTTAGCAGTTTACTTACAAACTCTACATCAAATCTGTTCATTCAGTCATCCTTAAAATTAGTAATCTTTGTCAAACACCACCCTGATTCATGTACTCTGAAGTCGATATAAAAAGATTCTGGAGTTCCTTATTGACAATATCTACGTAGTATTTTGTGACCATGTCTTCCAATCGTCTAAATATCCAAGAACACGAATTGAAATCCTTTATTTGCATTAATATGAGGCAGAATTTATTCAAAAGCTTCTACATGAGAGAAAAAAAACATCTCTTGCTGTGGTTTTCAACTCGTCATTTAGATATATCAACGACGTTTATCTATTAACAAGATAAATTATGTCGATTCTTTATATCCCAGTAAACTCTAAATAAACAAGATAGTACTACAGTTACAGGATGGTACCCCCCCCCCCCCCCCGGGCATTCCAGAGATCACACATTATTCTAAACTGCTATCTGAGGGCAGAATATTAAGGCTGCGTATAAAAACTGTGAGTAAAACTCACAAAGGATACCCCCACCACCAACTTATTGTCAAAGAACAAAGAAGTCATGACCCTGACACGAATCCACTGTAAAAACCTTTAATTTTGACCTTGAGGTCAATGTCATATGGAGGTCATGAAGGTACCCGACACATCGTCTCATGGTGATACACTCATGTGTCAAATATGGTATGCCTATGTCAAAGAACAAAGAAGTTATGGCCCGGACACGAATCGATTGTAAAAAAAAAAACAAAAAAAAAACAAACTTTAATTTGGACCTTGAGGTCAAGGTCATATAGAGGTCATGAAGGTACATCGTCTCATGGTGGTCCACCCGTGTGCTAAATATGGTATGTCTATGTCAAAGAATTATGACCCGGACACGAATCTGCACAGACAGACAGATAGACAGAGTGATTCCTATATACCCCCTGAACTTCGTTCGCGGGGGGTATAAAAACACCACAGAGTCTTCCATATGTACTTCGTATTTGGATATTTTATCAAACATAGATGTTAACGGCAGAGTAACAACTCAGCTGTATGACAAACGGGATGATTTCAGTTTCTCCATTGTCCACTTCCCATATGTACATGTATGTAGCAACATTCAATTATCACTTGCATATAGTGTTTATGTCTCACAGTTGATTTGATACGTGAGAGCATGTTTTACGTATTATTATTGTTTTAATCGAAGCCGGCTACAAACAAATTTGTTGATGTTACAGGGGTTTCAATAATCTCATTTAAAGTCAGCATTTCGCAAATTCTATGGTCATTATAATAATCTCATTTGCAAAACTACAGCCTGCCATTAGGTCGAATACTCTCTGACGTGTTTCATACCAATTGTTGGACCGTTCACTATATAATACGGAATATTCCGTTTACCTGATCAAAATAGAGGGCTCATAGTAGGTACAAACGGTCAACAGCTGATGCTTACCCCCTCCATGCACCTGATCCCACTTCTGGGGCCCATTTCACAAAAAGGTGTAAATTTAGGGCGTAACTTAGGCCGAGTAACTAATTTACGCCAAAATTTAGGCCGGCCTAAAACTGGGCGTAAATCCGAGACCAGACTTTGAGCATGCGCAATTGCTATATGTTTTTGGTTTCGAGACTATTCTAAAAGATTGAGGTGGATCAAAATGGTTTTAAAAGCACTAAAGGAATTATAAACGGATTTTGCTGAGAAATTAACTAAATATACTAACAAATGTAATGTAATTGATATTTATTCACTAAATTACTTTTATTGGAATACATTTGTTCCAAAAACCCTTAAACATTTGCGTCATTATATTAATTTCACTTTATTAAAAATGACTACATAGGAGACATATTTCAAACCCTATAAATAAAATCTGTAAAATCCAGAAGCTTCAGGGGGCTCAAGGCGGCCCCCAGACCCCCTACATGTACCTCATAGAGTTGCGCCCCCCCCCCCCCCTAACCACAATGCCTGGACCCGCTCCTGCACAAGACAAAAGGTAGGTCTACATGTATTACTTATTTTGTCAGCATGTATATTGCGTGTATAACTTCTAGATTTCAACAGTACATTCCAGGAAAGCATGTATATTTCGTGCATTGCTACTGTCGTCTGATTCAGTATTCAAGACAATAATATAATGGCGTCTTCAAATTTACAGAGTAAAATCACAGGTGCTTGGGTCATAATATATAAATACACATCTAAAGTTATACATATATGTATAAGGTTAGATGTGTATTCATACATTATGACCAAAGCACCTGTGAGCAAAAATGGACGGCTGATGAAATACAAGTGCTAGCATCATCAATTCGCGAAAATAGTGATATTCTATTTACAAAATTTTCTAGTGATATCCCTTTGGAGAAAAAGAAGGGAATCTGGAACGAAATCACCAAATAGTAAGTAGTCTTGTCTTTCAAGAGTTAAAATATACCAAAAGTTCAGATGAATATTAAAAGGAAGGAATGCTAAAACATTTGTTGTTGGACTTTAACAACCCACACTTTCCCCAAAATTTAAAATAAGGACTCAATATGTAGTCGATATCCTCTTTCATATACATGTATTATCATCATAACTTGGAGGATATAAGAATTGTAAATTATAGGTCAGTAGATACAATTCCTTTTTTAAAACTTGTTTGATTGGAAGGAATAAATTTCTAAACGGTCAACATTAATGTTCCTTGATTGTAAAATAGAATCATTCTAAAATATGCATGTGACGTACTACGTTCCATGATTTTTGTATAAATGAAAGTCAAATTAATTTTTTTTTCAAAAATGAAAGCTTCCAATATTATCATCAGATATACACATACAGCAGTTGCCCATAAGTTTGTTCCCAGAAATATTTTTCACTATATATTTCAAACAAAACAACAATTTTTCAAATAGTAGGTGCGACTTTATTATTATTTTACAATAAATTAATGCAATGGATTCCACTTTTAAACAGAATTTTTTGAAGTTTATAACGATAGGAATTAGATATTTCTGATATGGATTTTAAAAAATCATTATTTGATTCATAGTCAATTTGATCGGTCTCTGAAAACCCTTCCTCTTCTTATCTGTCGCTGTCTGCGTTGCTTCAAAATCAACACTGTCGTCATTATTCGTTTACAGACTAAGAGTTACACCTAGTCATGAGCAGGCCTAAATTTAAGTCATAAATTTAGTCGGGTGCAAACGTAGTATGTTTTATGAAACGCGACTTAGTCCGGTTTTATGATTTAGTCCTGTTTTTACGCCCGACTAACCTTACGTCTGGTTGTAGCCCTTTTTGTGAAACGGGCCCCTGGTGTTTCCGGGGGTCCGTGTTTGTCCTGCTCCTAATTTTGTATTCTTTATAGGACTTCAGAGGTTGGTTACTGTGCGTTGTGTTCACCTTTTTCATAGATCGAAACTATGTTCTACAGTCAGTTTATTTTCTGTTGAATGAAGTATTATGGCAGGGTGATGTCGGTGGCCAGCATTCTAAGAAAATTTGTAAGACGCACTAATTTAAATATTTTTTTCAATGTTGGTGACCGTCATATCCCCAATAACGGAAACAAAACATTTGAGTGTATCACCTCTATTGTATACCATGATAATTTCTCTCTCTCTCTCTCTCTCTCTCTCTCTCTCTCTCTCTCTCTCTCTCTCTCTGGTTCTTGCAATAGCTATTTTCATATGTGTTTCATACCGATTGGTAGGCCGTTCTTGGCACACTGATTTTGACTACGGATAACTCCTTTTACCTTATCAAGATATAGGGTTCACGGCGGGTGTGACCGGTCGACAGGGGATGCTTACTCCTCCTAATCACCTGATCCTACCTCTGGTATATCCAGGGGTCCGTGTTTGTCCAACTCTATTTTGTATTGCTTGTAGCTGTATTATTCATTTCAACATTAAGGATTATCTCCCTCATGCATAGCTCTTATCCTTAGACGAATTTGACTCCACTTTTTTGGCACACTGTTTTTTTCCTATAATAGCCCTAAAACTTCATAGTTATTTTGGATTTCAAACATTTAGGTTGAGCATCACTGAAGAGACATTATTTGTCGAAGTGCGCATCTGGTGCATCAAAATTGGTATCGTATACGTTTTACATTATAGGAATTATGAAATTGATCACAGTTCGTTATCTTCGCCTTTCTTTTGAAAGAGTTCAAACAAAGGACGAATAGGATTCCTTTGATTTTCATTGTACAATAATTAAAATCCCAGAAACGCCATTATCAATTATATATCAAGGTCTTATACTGCTATTACAAGTTGCCGATAGTTCTATTTTTAGACCTTTCTATTTCCACGTCTTTTTAACCAACAGTTATTCAATTATAGAAGCAATATTCGCCATTTTCTTTTTATTTACACCACTTCTCATTTCCTTCATTTAATTATTACTGAAAGGCAGACAAACGGTCACCAGCATCGAAAGCCTTGACCACAGTCATGTGTATTGTCTAGTTGATGGACTTCTATTTTCAGTAAATAGCCGCTAACAAGTCAATGATGGACTAAATGTGCAAGGTATCACTTGTACTCTTGACCTGCGAAACCAAACCTCTGCGCAAGTGTGTTCAACCATCTAGGCAAGTTAAGGTTAAGAAACTGCCCTTCGATGGTGATGGAATTATTGTCAAGCTGTCTATATTATATAATTATAATGATTTACATGTACTAAAGTACATGTACCTATGTCTCGTTATAAATTTATAACGATTTAATTTCTCATTACACCGTCTTAGTTATCGTATAAGATACATTAATTAAAAACAAAAGTACATACCATCTATCCCTTTGTGCTTAGTAAACACCGTGGCCTGACGTTTGAATACAACCATTCCTACACAGGATACATTCGTGCTTTTAACGCAGAGTACAACCAACCCCTACGACAGTCTACTATGGAGGCTGTATTGAGAGTTCACGAGGAGGGGTTAGAAAGTGGCCTATTGTTTTCTTTATACAGATAATTCTTAAGAATTATATAGCCTATTAGGTGACGAAATGAATGCTGGTTTGAATGATATATAACATTCGGTCAGATCCCCAACCACATGCTCAAACACTTCAACACAGTTAGAAAATTTCATGTAAAGTGGTCTTATTCAACCCACCTAAAATTCAATTACACGAGCGAAAAGACAACATCATTACAAATGTATACAAAGACAACATCATTACAAATGTACATGTATACAAAGACAACATCATTACAAATGTATACAAAGACAACATCATTACAAATGTATACAAAGACAACATCATTATAAATGTATACAAAGACAACATCATTACAAATGTATACAAAGACAACATCATTACAAATGTACATGTATACAAAGACAACATCATTACAAATGTATACAAAGACAACATCATTATAAATGTATACAAAGACAACATCATTACAAATGTATACAAAGACAACATCATTATAAATGTATACAAAGACAACATCATTATAAATGTATACAAAGACAACATCATTACAAATGTATACAAAGACAACATCATTATAAATGTATACAAAGACAACATCATTATAAATGTATACAAAGACAACATCATTATAAATGTATACAAAGACAACATCATTATAAATGTATACAAACACAACATCATTACAAATGTATACAAAGACAACATCATTACAAATGTATACAAACACAACATCATTACAAATGTATACAAAGACAACATCATTATAAATGTACATGTATACAAAGACAACATCATTATAAATGTATACAAAGACAACATCATTATAAATGTATACAAAGACAACATCATTATAAATGTATACAAAGACAACATCATTACAAATGTATACAAAGACAACATCATTACAAATGTATACAAAGACAACATCATTATAAATGTATACAAAGACAACATCATTGCAAATGTATACAAAGACAACATCATTACAAATGTATACAAAGACAACATCATTACAAATGTATACAAACACAACATCATTACAAATGTATACAAAGACAACATCATTATAAATATATACAAAGACAACATCATTACAAATGTATACAAAGACAGCATCATTATAAATGTATACAAAGACAACATCATTATAAATGTATACAAAGACAACATCATTATAAATGTACATGTATACAAAGACAACATCATTATAAATGTATACAAAGACAACATCATTATAAATGTATACAAAGACAACATCATTATAAATGTATACAAAGACAACATCATTACAAATGTATACAAAGACAACATCATTACAAATGTATACAAACACAACATCATTATAAATGTATACAAAGACAACATCATTATAAATGTATACAAAGACAACATCATTACAAATGTATACAAAGACAACATCATTATAAATGTATACAAAGACAACATCATTACAAATGTATACAAAGACAACATCATTATAAATGTATACAAAGACAACATCATTATAAATGTATACAAACACAACATCATTACAAATGTATACAAAGACAACATCATTACAAATGTATACAAAGACAACATCATTAAAAATGTATACAAAGACAACATCATTATAAATGTACATGTATACAAAGACAACATCATTACAAATGTATACAAACACAACATCATTATAAATGTATACAAAGACAACATCATTATAAATGTATACAAACACAACATCATTACAAATGTATACAAAGACAACATCATTACAAATGTATACAAAGACAACATCATTACAAATGTATACAAAGACAACATCATTACAAATGTATACAAACACAACATCATTACAAATGTATACAAAGACAACATCATTATAAATGTACATGTATACAAAGACAACATCATTACAAATGTATACAAAGACAACATCATTATAAATGTATACAAAGACAACATCATTACAAATGTATACAAAGACAACATCATTATAAATGTATACAAAGACAACATCATTATAAATGTATACAAAGACAACATCATTACAAATGTATACAAAGACAACATCATTACAAATGTATACAAAGACAACATCATTACAAATGTATACAAAGACAACATCATTATAAATGTATACAAAGACAACATCATTACAAATGTACATGTATACAAAGACAACATCATTACAAATGTATACAAAGACAACATCATTATAAATGTATACAAAGACAACATCATTACAAATGTATACAAAGACAACATCATTACAAATGTATACAAAGACAACATCATTACAAATGTATACAAAGACAACATCATTATAAATGTATACAAAGACAACATCATTACAAATGTATACAAAGACAACATCATTACAAATGTATACAAAACAACATCATTACAAATGTATACAAAGACAACATCATTACATATGTACATGTATACAAAGACAACATCATTACAAATGTATACAAAGACAACATCATTACAAATGTATACAAAGACAACATCATTACAAATGTACATGTATACAAAGACAATATCATTATAAATGTATACAAACACAACATCATTACAAATGTATACAAAGACAACATCATTATAAATGTATACAAAGACAACATCATTACAAATGTATACAAAGACAACATCATTATAAATGTATACAAAGACAACATCATTATAAATGTATACAAACACAACATCATTACAAATGTATACAAACACAACATCATTACAAATGTACATGTATACAAAGACAACATCATTATAAATGTATACAAAGACAACATCATTATAAATGTATACAAAGACAACATCATTATAAATGTATACAAAGACAACATCATTATAAATGTATACAAACACAACATCATTACAAATGTATACAAAGACAACATCATTATAAATGTATACAAAGACAACATCATTAAAAATGTATACAAAGACAACATCATTATAAATGTATACAAACACAACATCATTACAAATGTATACAAAGACAACATCATTATAAATGTATACAAAGACAACATCATTATAAATGTATACAAACACAACATCATTACAAATGTATACAAAGACAACATCATTATAAATGTATACAAAGACAACATCATTACAAATGTATACAAAGACAACATCATTATAAATATATACAAAGACAACATCATTATAAATGTATACAAGGACAACATCATTACAAATGTATACAAAGACAACATCATTATAAATGTATACAAAGACAACATCATTATAAATGTACATGTATACAAAGACAACATCATTACAAATGTATACAAAGACAACATCATTACAAATGTATACAAAGACAACATCATTATAAATGTATACAAAGACAACATCATTATAAATGTATACAAACACAACATCATTATAAATATATACAAAGACAACATCATTACAAATGTATACAAACACAACATCATTACAAATGTATACAAAGACAACATCATTACAAATGTATACAAAGACAACATCATTACAAATGTATACAAAGACAACATCATTATAAATATATACAAAGACAACATCATTACAAATGTATACAAAGACAACATCATTACAAATGTATACAAAGACAACATCATTATAAATATACATGTATACAAAGACAACATCATTATAAATGTATACAAACACAACATCATTACAAATGTATACAAAGACAACATCATTACAAATGTATACAAAGACAACATCATTACAAATGTATACAAAGACAACATCATTATAAATGTACATGTATACAAAGACAACATCATTACAAATGTATACAAACACAACATCATTATAAATGTATACAAAGACAACATCATTATAAATGTATACAAACACAACATCATTACAAATGTATACAAAGACAACATCATTACAAATGTATACAAACACAACATCATTACAAATGTATACAAAGACAACATCATTACAAATGTATACAAAGACAACATCATTACAAATGTATACAAAGACAACATCATTATAAATGTACATGTATACAAAGACAACATCATTATAAATGTATACAAAGACAACATCATTATAAATGTATACAAAGACAACATCATTATAAATGTATACAAAGACAACATCATTATAAATGTATACAAACACAACATCATTACAAATGTATACAAAGACAACATCATTATAAATGTATACAAAGACAACATCATTACAAATGTATACAAAGACAACATCATTATAAATGTATACAAACACAACATCATTACAAATGTATACAAAGACAACATCATTACAAATGTATACAAACACAACATCATTACAAATGTATACAAAGACAACATCATTACAAATGTATACAAAGACAACATCATTACAAATGTATACAAAGACAACATCATTATAAATGTATACAAAGACAACATCATTACAAATGTATACAAAGACAACATCATTATAAATGTATACAAAGACAACATCATTACAAATGTATACAAAGACAACATCATTACAAATGTATACAAAGACAACATCATTATAAATGTATACAAAGACAACATCATTATAAATGTATACAAACACAACATCATTACAAATGTATACAAAGGCAACATCATTATAAATGTATACAAAGACAACATCATTACAAATATATACAAAGAAAACATCATTATAAATGTATACAAAGACAACATCATTACAAATGTATACAAAGACAACATCATTACAAATGTATACAAAGACAACATCATTACAAATGTATACAAACACAACATCATTATAAATGTATACAAAGACAACATCATTACAAATGTATACAAAGACAACATCATTACAAATGTATACAAAGACAACATCATTATAAATGTATACAAAGACAACATCATTATAAATGTATACAAAGACAACATCATTACAAATGTATACAAAGACAACATCATTACAAATGTATACAAAGACAACATCATTATAAATGTATACAAAGACAACATCATTATAAATATATACAAAGACAACATCATTATAAATGTATACAAAGACAACATCATTACAAATGTATACAAAGACAACAGCATTATAAATGTACATGTATACAAAGACAACATTACAAATTCATACCATAAACGTCATGAAGAAAAGTTTGCAATTAAGATGATTATTAATGATGATTAGAATAGCAAGCTGGATACAACCATTCTATGAAAGTATAACGTAGGATACAACCATTCCCAATATACATGTACATGTATTGACAATTTCCAACAATGCATGATTTTGATGTCTTTTGTGATGTCATCTGGCGTTTTCGTTATGTTTTTAAGATTTTAATATTGAATTTCATTATTAATTGCAAGATGTACGACGAAAATTACAACTGTTTCAAAAGGGGAGAAAATTTTCAAGAGGGTTTTGGGACTGCATTCCATGTCACCATTTTCAATAGCATGAAATCACAGGGGCCAAGCTCGTTGTGTTAGTACCACACAAATAAATCAATTCTTCTATCAGTGGAAATCCCAGTGAGCATAGTATATGTACGTAAAGCATAATTTCAATGTTCACTAAGGTTAATGTCATTTGGCAAATTCGTAATTATAGAGGTCAGTTAAATTAATAAGACATTTCCGCCAATACGAAAATCTAGACAAAGTCAGAGAAGACAGCGTTGTTGAATTCTATTTTAGCAACAAACAATCTCCAAAACTTCTCAGCTGAAACTGCTACAAAGATGTCAGTAACGCGTCTGAAATCACAATCGTTTAATGTTTTGAAGTGTAGAAAGACGCCAGGAGACATATTATGTGTTGCTTATGTTCAAGCAATTCTCCCCTACAAACTACGTATTTCGCATAATATACGTATTCTACACCCGAACAAGAGTACCGCAAACGATGTATTCTACACCGGAACAAGAGTACCGCAAACGATGTATTCTACACCCGAACAAGAGTACCGCAAACGAACAAGAGTACCGCAAACGATGTATTCTACACCGGAACAAGAGTACCGCAAACGATGTATTCTACACCCGAACAAGAGTACCGTAAACGAACAAGAGTACCGCAAACGAACAAGAGTACCGCAAACGATGTATTCTACACCCGAACAAGAGTACCGCAAACGGTACAATATACGCCAATCGGACAGTGAAATTCAACCTGGAAGATGCACTCTGAATTGATGCAACACACATTCTGAATAGAAAAGCCTTAAAGTGGGTCAATGGTGCACCAATCCATCTGACATGTGAACTAATTATGTACTTCTCTGAGAGGGAGATTGTGACAAAATGTCATTGCAATATCTATCTATGAGGATACAAAGTCCAGGAAACCATTTTATCTACTCTTCGCCCTAAAGTAGGCCTATGTGCACCAAATAAGTTGAAATGTGAACAGAATGTGTACTTCACTGAGAGGGGTTTCAGGGCAATACCTGTATCCATAACAACAAAAAAACTGTTTGACCTACTTCTAGCTGAAATGCTAATTACACTTGAATTCCTCCGCGAGGAAGCTTGTGACTAAATTTCAGGCAATATCTGTATCCGTAATGACAACAAAGTTGGGAAACAATAAACTTTCCTCGTAACAACAATCTCGAAATGTCAGAAGCCTCATTAGACATTGCGGAAGAGATAATATAAACGAATTTAGAATGAGGATGTATGGAAGTTTTGTAAACAAAATACCTGGACCTGAACTCAATTTGCACTCATTTATCAAATAGTATTAATTCATTTAAAGTAACAGATCCAAATATATCTGAACGTGGAGGGGGCGAAAAAAATTATGGAGGCTGTCCTGGAGCCCCCATTGCAGGCTAGGATCAAAGCCCCATGAAACTACTGAGTTCTAACAAAACAAGACATTAGAATATTTTAGTGTTATGGGGCATAAATGGATCATATTTGTGATATCGATCACTGCTTTCTATAGCCAATAAACTCCGAAACTCTTGCTCCAGAGTTACTGCTTGCACCTTCAATATTGTTTCATATGTAAGATGAAGTCTGTAAGCTATAAAAGAATCTTACTTAATTAGTAAATATCGTAAAATTAATTAAAATCCTACTTCCGTTTCCGAGAAACTACCCTGAAATAGCAAAAATGAAAGTAAACTGGCGGATCTAAGCCAGTTTTCTTTTTTTTTTAAATGCCAACTTAAGATAATACGATATGAAATTAATCCGTTGCTTATCGACGCTTGATTTTGATCTTACAGATGAAATAAGTTCTGATAATTGTTGAATAAATAAAATGCCTGTTCGTTTCTGCAATCCGTGATTTTAGTCTTGAATCAGCCTTATGGAAATTTCCAGAACGAAGCGAGGCAATATCATACCAAACGCACATTCTCGGGCCTTTCTGGCAAGACGAGAAGATGCGATTGCTTTACACGACCAGCATAAAATTGTTTAGGTGTTCGGTGTTAGTTATACTAGTTTTAATCGTCGGGCTCGATATTTCACCAGAAGTCGCG
Organism: Ostrea edulis; assembly: GCF_947568905.1. Taxonomy (NCBI): domain Eukaryota; kingdom Metazoa; phylum Mollusca; class Bivalvia; order Ostreida; family Ostreidae; genus Ostrea; species Ostrea edulis. The sequence goes on from NC_079168.1 coordinate 21,191,360, forward strand.
GATTATAAAAGCGTAAACTGACCCAAACCAGGTTATACTCGTATAAATTGCCCCATAATTAAAGTCATACCTTAAATAAAACGTTTTCAGTGATTATAAAAAGAAATATCAACACTGACAACGAAATTTTTACTAATACATAAGAAATTTCGATTATCTTAATGTATAAAAAGAAGAAAAAACTCAGATCAGAAACAAGATGTCTTTGTGAAACACAAATGCCCCCGATAATGGACAATGTCACAAGGACAAATATCTTGGTACCAGTAGAAAGATCTTGTCACAAAAAATGCTCATGTGCAATATGAAAGCTCTAATATCAATTTACCATTTAAAAATTATGACGAATGTCAAATATTTTAAAAGTAGGTCAAACTCCAAGGTCAAAGGGTCAAACATTTTTGTTCCCATGGAAAGGTCTTGTCACAAGAAATACTCGTGTGAAATATCAAAGCTCTAGCACTTACTGTTCAGAAGTTATTAGCAAGGTTAAAGTTTCAGACAGAATGATAGAATGACAGACAGGACAAAAACAATATGCCCCCGATCTGAGGTCTCGGGGGCAAAAATCAGACGTGTGTGTGTGTGTGTGTGTGTGTGTGTGTGCGCGCGAGAGAGAGAGAGAGAGAGAGAGAGCGCAATCCATGTCCGAAGCCTGTGGTTTAACATGAATTTATTCTAAAGAACTGTACGTCAATGTATAATTAAATTCATTCTCATATATAATGCGAATACTGAACAGTTTATCTGAAATTTTATCACTCCTTTCCGAATATATCAAGTACCAGTTAGGGTATTATATGCGCGGTTTCGGTTTAATATTACGGCATTTGGATAAATTGTATTGAAGGAACAAAGGGGGGGGGGGGGGGGGATCTGGCTTCAAATTGATTCAGGCGAGGTACATATATTGAAAAATATGATATTAACAATTTGAGTAGAAATTATGTACATAACAATTGATAAAAGTCTGACGGCTGATTAAAATTTAAATACTAGGGAGGGACTCTGATCTATTTATGTAGTAATTATTTATCATAAAAGTGGAAACCACTGTGTGTTATATATGTTGAAATATACTAGCACCTAAAATTGTGAATTCTCATATAAATACAAACAGTTTAGGGCAGAGATATATATTGATAGCTAAAAGACACTAGGTATCATTAGTTTGTTGTCTTTTAAAAAAAAAAAAGCGTCGAATACAACTAGCCCGGTGACAGTCAGACACAGAGTCTCCGTTTATGCAGTCTCATCCGAAGGACTGTCCCATTTAATCGCCTTTTACGACAAGCAAGGGCTACTGAGGACCTATTCTAAACCTCATCTAAGGCAATGATTTGGGAGGGAAGGATTGTCACCAAGTATTAAATCACCAGGTATACCAAGAATTTAAACTCGGAAACTCGATATGAGCTGTGATACCACATATTTTCATGTAATGACTGTTGCTATTAATATTAGAACTACTTTTATTGGTGTAATGTAAAACCCGAGTATGCAGTAACAATGGCGTAGCTTCCATTGAGGCAACCGAGGCAGCTGCCTCGGTAAAAAAAACACCTTTTACGTTGTTAAAATGTCGATAGCTTCTGGGGGGCTGCGCCCCCCCCCCCCCCCCCCCCCCCCCCGACCCCCTGCCTCGGTAATATTCGAACCCAAGCTACGCCTATGAGTAATTTCCCGCGCTTTATCTCTGTGTATGAATATAGAACTTCAGTGAATAAACCATGTCAGCATCAGACTACACGTGTTTACCGTGTTAACAACTTTCACTCACGTACACATGTATGTGTTACAATACCGAAAACTAAGCGTCTGGACTGTCTCCTCACTTAAACCCACCACTATATCGTTTGTTTTATGTCGTCAAGACATAGACCACGGCAACACAATTATCGTCTTATCCCAGCTACGATCGATATTACACTTAGTTATACAATAGCTAATGTGTCGCACTGCATTGTGCAGAGGACCGCAAGATTAGACTAGAATTGAGATAATCCACGCAAGTTCATAATTTCAGGTAAACGAAATGCATTCGACGTCGCTAGATCAAAAATGAGGGTCATTAGGAGTATTGGCGTTTTTTCGACTCGGAAGTTTAATGGATGTATGTGTAAACTCGATTTTTCTCTATACTAACCTTCAGAGCTATCAATTCATTATAGATACAAAGTCCTTATAAAGGGCTAGTTTTATTCGGCGCGTTCACGCGTCACAATTTTTCTAAAGAAAATTTATCGCTTATTTTTAATTGTACGTTTCGGGCTCGTTATTTCACCAGAAGTCGCAAATAAGAGTAGATTAAATATACACAGGCACTTGCGGCATGATGAATCATGCAACACGACACCACCCCCACCCCCTAACCTTCTACACACATTTTTTACTTATGCATATAAATATACATTATCTATCACCTAAAATGTAATAAATCACGTTTTCAGCGATTGTAAGCAGAAATATCATCACTGATAACGAGAGATTTTACTAATACATAACAGAAATTTCTAGAATCTTTAATGTATATTTACAAAACATAAGTATAAAAATAAAAGTGTATTGATCCCAGATCAGAAAAAAATAAGGGGGAGGCATAATCAATGCCCGAAGGCCTGTGGTTTATCAATAATCTATTCCAAAAGAATTGTACGTCAATGTATTTATAAATTAAATCCATTCTCATATATGATGCAAATACTGAACAGTTTATCTGAAATTTTATCACTCCCTACCGAATATATCAAGTACCAGTTAGGGTCTTATATGCGCGGTATTGGTTGAATATGGCATTGGGAGAAATTGTGTTGATAAAGGGTGAGGGGGTCTGGCTTCAAATGAACCCAGGCGAGGTAACTATATTGAAAAATATGATATTAACAATTTGAGTAGGAATTATGTACATTTCAATTGATAAAAGTCTGACGGCTGATTAATATTTAGACACTGGGGAGGGACTACTTATTTATTTAGTAAATAATTATTTGTCATATAAGTGGCAACCACTGTGTGTTGTATTCTAGCACCTAAAATTGTGAATTCTCATATAAATATAAACAGTTTAGGGCAAAATATAAATCGATAGCTAAAAGACACAAGTATTATTAGTTTGTTGTACCTGAAAAAAAGTGGGCTCGATATTTGTGTAAGCTATTTCCGTAAAAAACAAGCGATAAAGCTAAAAAGTAATTAGCAAATCAAGCTCACGAGAGTGTTTATTATCACAGCAAATTCTGCTGGAAAACACTGACCACGATTGACGCGCCGAATACAACTAGCCTTGTAAAGATTAGCTGCAGAACTGTAGCTTTCTGAAAAATATAATTGGATCGAACTGAGAGCTACAGATCCACCCTTATAAAAACCTTCGATTTACAAAGGACAGCATTATGCTCGACAATACACTTCCTGCAAGCCAATAAAGCGAGGGCTGGAGGTATGACATTCACCTAAAGATTCATATTTGTTTATCAAGAATTAACATTACATCGTACAGCTACATGTAATTAGATATCTATTCTATGGCATGTCAAACGTTGCAATATTTGATCTTTTCCATTTGTATTGTATAATTTTCCATTTGTATTCTATATTTTCCATTTGCATTGTATAATTTTTCATTTGCATTGTATAATTTCCATTTGTATTGTATAATTTTCCATTTGTATTCTATATTTTCCATTTGCATTGTATAATTTTTCATTTGTATTGCATCCAGGGAATGTTTATTTTGATTTGTTACGAAGAATTTCATTAGTTAACGTCACTGATGTACCACACAGGGCCGTATCAATGACGGATCTTTATCGTGCCAATGCCTGTGCAGCGATACGGAATATCTGTTTTTAAGGTCATTACGGAAAGACCCGTGATTCTCACTTTTAAATGCCGAGTGTTTGGCAAAGGAGCAACCACTGTCTTTGTTTATGTCTTAGGTTTGATGCGGCAATGACAGTAACGGTTCTCGAACTCACGACCTCTCGTCCACAAACCAAGCGATATATTACTGAGCTACCGCGATCAGGTCCATGCAGAACTAGTTATTTTTGAAAATACGTAGCTAGCTCTAGTAATGGCGAATCCCCCCCCCCCCCCCTTGATCATTTTTTCTGAAATAGAACTGTCCAGAAAAGCATACACATTTTTATTTAGTCAGAATTCAGTAGATTCGGGGGACTTAATTCGGCCTTTGTGTCCCCACCAATTGTTAACATCGAGTTTGGCTTGTTACAGCTATTCAATGGATTAATCTTCAAGTTATCGTTTATTGAATTTGGTAATGCGCGAGATGTTGAAGAGGTAAAGTTCAGGAGCCACGTTTCGCAGGAATGTAACGTATTTGCTAAGTGTAATGGCGTACACCCCCCCCCCCCCCCCGCCCCAATTAATTGATCGCTTTTATGCGTCTAATGTGATCAGCATATTCAAACCAGTCTCCTATTTAACCACTGGCTGATCTAGATAATTCTGAACGAAAGGATGCAGTAAACTGGTGGATGTCTGGGGACTGTATTAACATCCCTAGTGAGTCCAGTGCAAAGCCTTGGCGGAGGGGGGTGGGGGTGGGGGTGGGGGGCTTACAGGGGGAGGGCGAAGTCAGTGGCGGATTTAAGAGGGGGCGCATTCAGCGCCCCCCCCCCCCCCCCCATTTTTAAATTTAAGGTAAATCTTGGTATCTTGTTTAGAAAAATGTATTAAAAGATAAAAGAAGCAATAATTTCTTCCATTCCCGGAGAAATAAATGACAAAATCTTTTGATTTCTTGAATTACTTTATTGAGAGAACTTAATTTTTCCAGAAACCCTAGAAATATGCGTCATTTTACTAATTTTACTTTATTAAAAATGACATATTTCAAGCCCTATAAAATCTGTAAAATCCAGGAGCTTTCGGGGGCTTCGCCCCCTGGACCCACTGGGGGCCGCCTCAAGACGCTCCCCAAATCCCCTGCCTCATAAGGTGGCGCCCCCGTAACCGCAATTCTTGGATCCATCCCTGGAACAAGTGCGTTTTGACAAAATAGAACGTACATGCATGCTTTTTTCGACATCTATATATAAAATATCATATTTGTGAAGGAAGGGGGGGGGGGGTCTCCCGGCGCAAAATTCCACATTGCTAGCTACACGTATGTTCAATTAGTCCTTATATGGAACCGATCGCGATAGTTCAGTGATATATCCTTTGGTTCGTAACCGTGAGGTCGCATGTTCGAGTTCTACTTGTGTCATGGTTGCATCAAACCAGTTACTACTTTCCCATACGCATTGCTATCTAAAAGTGAGAATCACAGATCTTTCGGATAAAAAAAAACAACCCACTACTACGCCACTGTGCGCGTACATGTAGCATAGTAAGTCTATTTGTGGTACGTCACGGCTAAATATAAGTGGGACCTAAACTAATGAAATCCTTCGTAACAAATCAAAATAAACAATCCCTCGGATGAAATACAAATGAAAGATTTTGCAATGCAAATGGAAATTATACAATGCAAACGAAAAATATATATAATACAAATGGAAAATTATACAATACAAATGGAAAATATAGAATACAAATGGAAAAATATACAATACAAATGGAAGTTATACAATGCAAATGAAAAATTATACAATGCAAATGGAAAAGATCAAATATTGCAACGTTTCACATGCCATACTATTCATAATGACATTCCATTTTATTGAGAAATTTTGTTTATATATCAAAACCATCATAAATATTTACTTTGCAAGGAACTTAAAGGCAAATTGCAGACTAATTTTAGAAATTTTCAAAATCAACGATCATTGCAAATTTAGGCATAGCATTTATATGCATTTTACAAGTGTGGATGCGTTGTGAACCAAATGGTTAAACACACGAATATCGCCTATATCTTGGCAAATTTGACGACATGCGAGGACAGAGTCTTGGAGAGAAAGAGTCGTTAAGCACCTATGCAAGGAAATCAAGTGGAAAGGCCATCATGTATTTTTTGACAGGTGCATATCTACAAATTATTCATATAATTTTAGACCTATGTAATGTAACGTAAATAAAATGTATTTTACTGGTACTTTCCCCCACAAAATTGTTAGAATAATTATTCATTACAGATTTTTCACTTCGATTCCTTTGGTTCAATGTCTGGAAACGTATGGGATATATGCATGTGTAACTATCATGTCAAACAGAAGAGGATTTCCAGTCAACTTGAAAAATCCAAATTAAGAACGTGGGGGATGCGCAACAAATGCAGCATGGGAATATGGTGATAACCGTTTGGAATAACAAACCGGTAAACAGAAGTTGAATTGTATCATTATTCAAGTAGAATCTGTCATTATATATGGTGTATCAAAATTGGTACCGTATAAGTTTTACATGTATTTTGTTTATTATCAAAAGTATATGTTTTAGGTTCATGTGTCTAGCCCTCTGGGTGATGAACCTGTGGGAAGGCGAGTGAGAGGTGGTAGTATGGTCTTGCTTCAGCGCCCTTTGTCATAGAGCACTATCAGCAGAACTACTGTGGGAGTGGACCGGTCACAGCAATACAGGTCAAAAAATCTAGTTGGAAGACCTTCCAAGAAATTCTGGAAATACTTCATGAATTTTATTTTGGAGATATGTGTTATCAACGGCTCCCTTCTATGGTTGAATACCCCATGTACCATGAAACCTCATAGGCATTACTCGCTAAATGAATTCTCACTGGATGTTGCACAATGTTTGATCGGGGACTTTTCCAGTCGGAAGAGGCAACGGCTTACTCAGCCCCGTAACCCTCCAGTTACCACAGCCATTATTGTGAGACACCAGCGAGAAACTTAGTGAATGTAAGCGGCGGTGCAAGTGATGCAGTTCCCTATGCGTAATATTTGACGAGATGGCCCTCAAAATAGTTGAAATTGTGTGTCTTTTCCTTTAATGGAATGTGTGTCAACTAGCAACAGGTACATCATGAAAGGTGAAGGTAACGATCAGTGATCAATCTCAACTCCTGTAAGCAATACGAAATAGATAGTTGGGCAAACACGGACCTCTGGACACACCAGACGTGGGATCAGGTGCCTAGGAGGAGTAAGCATCCACTGTCGACCGGTCATACCCGCCGTGAGCCCTATATCCTAATCAGATAAACGGAGTTATCATCATTTAGGAAAATCATCGCTGCAGCAAATTTTGCCACGATAATCCAATAAATTGTTAGTTTAGAGTACAGATGTTGAATTGAGTGGAGTTATTTTTTCCATGATGGCGACTTTCGTTCCTTGCTTTGATATGCTGTGACATACTGATCACCAGAAATTCATGTAGTAGTAATCTCACTGGACGTAGTTTTTGTACTAAAACTGTTGATAATTTGAATTGTAAATCTTCTAACATTGTCTACACTATTGAGTGTAACCTATGTGGCTTAATTTATGTTGGAGAAACTAAGGGTTCACTTAATAAAAGAAGATCGGTGCACAGATTTCAAATAAATACTGTTGTTAACCAACTTTTGTACAAATATTTCAACTCACCGGACCACTCCATACTGTTCATGAAGGTAAGGATTTTGGAAAACATTTACCACCACACAAATAGTCCAACATTAAGTACCCCTTTTCGTAGACAACGAGATCACTGGATCAGGACCTTAGGTACTGTATTCAGTGGCGTAGCTTCCATTGAGGCAACCGAGGCAGCTGCCTCGGTAAAAAAAAAAAACCCCACCACCTTTTACGTTGTTAAAATGTCGATAGCTTCTGAGGGGCGCAGCCGCCCAGACTCCCTGCCTCGGTAATATTCGAACCCAAGCTACGCCTATGGTATTTACATACGGATGCAATGATAACGTATATAATGTGGGAAATTTGACTAGTCCACAAGGAAATAACGTTAATGTGATGGAACTCTTTCCCAATACTCAAAGACGGAAACGCAGTCACGGACATCGTTTATATAAAAGACCAAGTATAAATGATGTCATGTTTGATTCACTTTTACCTTACGTCAACAGACAATTTAGGTCCACACCATATTCGCACAAAACTCTACTCTGTTCCATTGAGAGTTTTACATACGTTATTTTAAGAAGCCACAGCTAGTCTATATTGGATTTTTTCAACACCTGAATATAAACATTCGGTCTATATCTAGGCACTGCAAAGTTTGTTTATAATTGAAAAGTTTGAATGCAATAGTAGAAGTATATTTGTAGGAAATACTGGGTGTAGACCTGAACTTGAAATAAGTTGGAATACACGAGTGAACTTTTTTAGGACGAAGAATGTTGCTGATGTTGACGGCATCTATTCCTTTGTCTGTAATTTTGAGCTTAAGGAACTGGCGGCACGATTTGGAAAGAATATCATCCATAACCCGTGGTGATTGGCAACATCCATAATCATAGAGTTGAATGTCAAACACTTCGGCCCAAAATATAGCACATTTCGGCCCAAATATTTTAAGTTCAAGTCTACACCCAGTATTTCCTAAAAAATATATATTTATACTTCTACTATTGTATCCAAACTTTTCAAACAAACTTTGCAGTGCCTAAATATAGACCATCTTATACTTAATTCACCTACGTGTTCTTGTTCTTCATCTTCTTTCAACTATAGTCCAGCTGGACATGTCATTACTGGTGATGTTGATATAGTTGAAAATGAGGACCTCAAATCACTTATTCTAAAAGGTCCTAAATACAGAGAACCTTGATCTTTCAATTGGCGACAGAACTTCATTTCTATTATGAATTCTGTCGAGGATTATGCTAGATGATGGGCTAACTATAAAGAACTTGATACATTGTCGAATGGATTAAATTGATTGATTGATGTGTTCTGTTACACTCAACAATTTTTCAGTTACATGGTGGCGCCCAGTTTTTATTGGTGGAAGAGAGAACCTAGATGCAATGTACCTGGGAAGAGACCACCGACCTTCCGCACGTAAACTGAGAAACTTTCTCACTTACCGGCGCGAGCGGGATTCGAACCTGCACCAACCAGAGATGAGAGGACGTGTGCTTTTGAGCGCGATACTCTAACCACTCCGTCACGGAGGTGCAGAATGGATTAAAAGTATAAGAGGAATATTAAAATCTCGCATTAGACATATGAAAACAAAAGTACATACCATCTATCCTTCTGTGTTTAGTAAACCAGAAGTGATAAAAGAATTAGATAGGTTACATGAGGAATATGTTTTGGTTCCAGCTGACAATGCTTGTAATAACATTGCCTTTGTTTGTAAGGCTCATTATTACAACTGTATTTTAAACGAACTTGACATTACTTCCACGTTTGGTAATAGTACCTATACTCCAACTGCCCTTCAAAAGACGAAATTCTTCAAGACCATGCGTCAGTTTTAAACGCATTTAATATCCCAGTCAATGGGTCGGATGAATATGAGTTACCATACCTATACTAGATTCCTAAACTTCATTAAAAAAAACTAACAAAGAAAGATACATTGCTGGATCCAGTAAATGTTCTACCAAGTCCCTATCTTTGCTCCTCACGAAAATACTAACAGCTGTGATGGAGAAACCTCCCATGTACTGTGCGACTACATATGCCAGAAGTGGTGTGAATAAAATGTGGATTCTAAAAATATTCTAGTAAACTTGAAATCACAAAACTTTTCTCAAATCAACATCAAAACGTATGACTTCAACTCTTTACAAGACCATTCCTCACGATAAATTAAAGACTAAACTTCTTCACATCATAGACAGTTGCTGCTTCCACAAAAATGGAAAACGCAAATATTCATATCTAGTGATCAGTCATCCAAAAGCATTACTTTGTTAAAAGCCACTCTGATTCCACGCACAAGTACTCTGAATTTGAAATAAAAAATATGCTTCAGTTTCCTCACTGACAATATCTTCGTGGTCTTTGGTGATCAGGTCTTCAAACAGTCGGTTGGAATCCCATGGGCACGAATTGTGCTCCTTTGCTTGCTGCCCATTTGTACATTCCTAAGAAGCAGAATGTATTTAAAAAAACTTCTACGTGAGAAGAAAAAATTCTTCGACATTTAGATGTATCGAAGACGTTTTATCTATTTACAATCATAATTTTCATTCCTATGTCGATTCAATATATCCCACTGAACTCGAAATAAAGACAACACAGAGTCATCCACTTCTGCTTCATACTTAGATATTTTATTGAAAGTAGATATTAACGCCAAACTAACAACTCAACTTTATGACAAACTGACGACTTCTCTATCGTCAACTTCCCATATTTATGTAGCAATATTCCATTATCACCTGCATATGGTGTTTACATCTCTCATCTTATTCGATACGCAAGAGCTTGTTCTGCGTGTGGTCAGTTTTTAAATCGAAACAGGCTACTGACAAACAATTTGATGGTGCAGAGGTTCCAACAGTCTCGTTTAAAATCAGCATTTTGCAAATTCTACGGTCGTTATAACGATCTTGTTTGCCAATACAACCTATCATTGGGTCAAATGCTGTCTGATGTGTTTCAAGCAGGTTTTTAAGCCGTTCTTGGCACACTGATTTTAACTACGAATAAGTCTTGATCAAGATATAGGGCTCACGGCGGGTGTGATCGGTTGACAGGGGATGCTTACTCTTCCTAGGCAGCTGATCCCACCTCTGGTATATCCTGGGGTGCGTGTTTGCCCAACTCTCTGTTTTGTATTGCTTATAAGAGTTATGAGATTGATCACTGTTCGTTATCTTCGCCTTCCATGATACTACTTGCAAGGGATGTAATTCAAACGGAGTATTAATTACCAAAGCGTGTCGGCATCTTTATCAAAACGACTTAAAAGGTTTTTTTAAGAGGATCCTTTTTATTTTCCTCAATCCGGAAGACAAACCCCTGTGGTTGAAACAGGTATTGACAGATCTATCGTCAAGCGCTCGGCATCAGGTGTGAATGTCACGGGTGTTGCTAAAACGCGGAACGGAAAATGAAACGGAAGACGGAACAGAAAAGTTTATCGTGAACAAGGGAAGCAGAAATTATAGAGAGAGCGGGAGGTAATTCACAGAATCCACCGTTTCTTATACTCCATACTAATGCATATGTATATTTGCCATGAAAAATATTAATAAAGAAAAAATATAATTCAAAATTTATATCCAATGAAGAAAAGCTCCCCCCCCCCCCTTCCTGAAAACAACATTGTAAAAAGTTAAAATAATTTTTTCAACAATTTTCCCCAAACATAGACTTCTTAAATCGAACTTGCTTTTATTCGTAATTTAGTTCTACACCTGGTATGATACAAGTATTTATTTATGTTTCACATCAAATAAAGCGAACGCGTCGGGTGTGTATAAAGGATTATTTGAAAGTTCGTTCATTTACTGACATCCTGCGGATTAGTGTTGAACCCGGAGATATACAGCGGGAACGAAAGTTTGAAACAAAACCAATGAAACTAGGGTGAAGTTTACGATCTACAGTATGAGAAATTAACAGATGTGAAATACCTCTAAAAGACTAACAGACAATGTATGCTTAAATGGAATTATAAGGTCATCTCATTATTGATCTAAATATTAAGATACAAGTATTTAGTTTAAAAATAAACTGCTAAAAGACCGCCCTATTTACGATTGGAGTGCTGCGTTCACAACGTTTCTATTACTTAAAAAAATAATATATCAAACACACGATGTTTAACTTGCTGACTTAATAAGATCATGAATTGTCGTTGTTATATACATACCACACTCCCTGTTGTTGGTACACATATACACTGTATTATGTGTAAAATTGACATGTAAATGTGCGTTAATGACGTTTTACCACCGGGGGGGGGGGGGGCATATAAAGTACGTGTGTTCTTCCATTTTCTACCCATAGGAGTCGCTGCTCGCTATCACATCTGTCAATGCGAGCAGGGGGGGGGGGGGGGGGGGGGCGGGGGGGGGGCATATAAAGTACGTGTGTTCTTCCATTTTCTACCCATAGGAGTCGCTGCTCGCTATCACATCTGTCAATGCCGAAAATTGTTTTACCGCTTGTAAACAAATTCCCACAATTCAGATTTTAAACTTAATAAAGTATTTCTTCCGATTTGTGGTGTTAGTTTAGTTATATAAATGATTCTGTTCCGTTTTCAGTTTTAGCAACATCCGAATGTCACGGGTCCTCGTAGATGACTTTAAAAACAGATGTCCCGTGCCACAGTAGGTGTAGCACGCTAAAGAACCCTCACTGCCCAATGGCCGTAAGCGCAGAGCATAGGCATAAATTTGAAGCCCTTCACCGGTATTGGTGACGTCTCCATATGAGTGAAAATTCTCGAGAGGGACGTTAAACAGGATCCAATCAATCAATCAATCAATCCTTGTGGAGTTTTTTCGTCAAAGTTTTTGACCATAGATATAATTTTGGAATTTACATTGTAGTGGAATGAAAGAAGGAGGTTGAAAAACAACTAAACACATAGTCACTTTGTTATTCAGATTTTGTTCAAAGTAGAAAAGTTTTGCAGCTTCTGATATGTCGGCCTTCTGAGAGTCCAACATGATTGACAATTTCACGGGAATTACGTTTCAAAATATGTACACATATACTGATTACGTAGATATACTCCCGCGCCATTTAGCGTTAATGCAGATGTGTCTTTTTTGCACGCCACCTAGCGTCAATTCAGTTAATGACTGTTGGTTTTGCAACGAAGTCTGTTGGTTGTATTTTAAGCTGGTTTGTTTTGTATTTCAGTATGTTTTTGAAAATTAATTGTTCGTTTTGCATTAACGCCTTTTTACCGCCGCCCATACATATGCTTAGCGCTCAGGGTCGTAGTAGTGAGGGTGTGTTGTAGCGTACCAACGCCTGTCGCGACACGTTTTATGGTAATACAATGTATCTGAAAGACACGTGATTCTCACTTCTAAATACCGGAGCAATCACTATCTATGTTAACGTCTTAGGTTTGATGTGGCCATGACACGAGCGGGGGCTCGACTTCAAGACCTCCGGATTCAAAATATAGGCCTATACTCAGTGCTTACGACCTTTGAGTAGGGAGAGATCATTATAATGTCACACCTGCTGTGAAGGGGGCCTTGGTTTTTGCAGTCTCATCCGCAGGACTGTTCCATTTAGTCGCCTATAACGAAAAGCAAGGAGTACTGAGGACCTATTCTAACCAGAATCCCTATGGGATTCCAGGTGCAACTGATTGTCAACCATAGAATGATTATGAATGGCAATAATAAAAAAAATTATACATGTACTTTGATGAAGGGGAAGTGTTCAGTTTAGTTCAAATTGCATGTCTACAGATGATTTCAGTGATTTTTCAAGGTTAGGGATTATTACCACACAACGACTTGTCAATGGTTCTGAAAGTAGAAGAAGCTATACATACCAAAGTACAGTTCAGAGTCATTAAATGATTATTTAATTAGCAATCCACATACAGGTACAAAAAAGCAAAATCTTTACAAGCAAGCAATAATCTGTACGAATGTTGACATTTTTATATGCATTCACATACAGGTATGGTAGAATATCGATAGGAGTTATCATATGGCGATTTGAAAATAATCATAAAAATATAATTATGCATTTTTATTAAAATCATCATTCTAATTTTGTAAGTAAGTATACATATACATGAAATAGCCTTGAAGATACATAAAAGTGAATAATTATGTGTATAAAAATATTGTTAGAACGTATTGACAATACTAACAACATACATAATATATATATATATACACATGTATGACTCGAGCTTAGACAAAAGAAACAAGACATTAAAACAATCAATTTCACATAACTGTTTACTGTCACAATCACAATAAAACCCTCTTCTACAATATGAAGGAGATTAAGCACTTTGCAATATTAAGAGAGTGAGACAAAGAGAGGGAAAATATACACAACGCCTACAAAAATTCATTTATTTTGGTTTAAGTCGATAATGTGGTTTTAATACTTTGTGGACTTCAATCTCAACATCTTGGAGATACTTATATACATACGCTACTGCACAAATTTATATATATATATAATGAAAGCGCTAAAGCTTTACGGAGGATTTCTGTGTTTTCTTTTCATATTATATATATATATATATATATATATATATATATATATATATAATGTATACATTGTGTGTATAAATCTTACTGAGATGCTATAATCTGTGATGGGTCCCAATACCCCATTACATGTTTTATGTTTTGTATGTACATTGCAGAATACAACGACAGAGCAGGGATGGTGTTTAAATTTCAGAAAGGTTAGAAGCCATCCAAGGCTTTAGTTCCAAGGTTAAAAGCAACCAAAGGCTTTAGGTCCAATATCAATCTAATTAAAATTAGATCTTCCATCCGCTCCCCAGTTTTCGACTTCCACGCGACGTATCGAAAACTGGGGAGCGGATGGAAGATCTAATTTTAATTAGATTGGTCCAATATTAGAGGCCACCCAAAGCCTAATGTAGGTCCATTTATAAAGACGTAGAAGTCACCTTATTTTCACTTAATAATTGCACGAGAACAACATCAGATCCATTAGACGTGTTCATGTTGAGAAAAGTGTTTGTCGTTTGCTCTTGATGCTTTACCTGGCGATGGGTTCTGGGAATCATCCATCGAAGGAAAGGAAAGGTTTCGCCTAGAGCTTTTTTGATGGCTCTACTGCGCGAAGCATATATCACCGGGTTCCAGAGAATCGATGCTTTTGCGAACACAGAAGGTATGGTATGCCATATAAGCGGAATGACATTACTGTATCCCAGAATGCATATTAGACCATAAATTGAATATGGTAGCCATGCGAGAATAAACGAACCTGTAAAAGACCAATTGTAATCTATGTGTCATCTTTTAAGAGAGAGAGAGATGAAATTTATCTCTTTATTATTCATTATCTCTTTGTCACAAAACTTGCAGTAGAATATAAAAGATTAAAATAATACCTACCAACCATCATAAATAGAGTCGTGGCAATCCTCTTTTCTCGTCTAATGAGGTTCTGTTTTCGTGAGTTAGAAACAATTCGTTGTGAAACCATTCGTTGACTGTGTACCTAAAACAAAATTGTACCATTAAAAATCAAGGTATGTCTTTTACGCTTAGGGGATGCTTATTCCTCCTAGGCACCTGATCCCACCTCTGGTGTGTCCAGGGGTCCGTGTTTGCCCAACTATCTATTTTCGTATTGCTTATAGGAGTTATGAGACTGATCACTCTTCGTTATCTTCACCTTGCATTTATATGTATCTATACGCATGAAAAACACGGACACAATTGATGTAGCATTGTTTGGCGTATATCGTATTATGTATATAATCTGCATTATGTATTTATCAACATGTTGAATTAATGAGATTGACAGGTATTAAAATTGATTGCAAAACATTGTACAAAGGGACTAAACTTGATATAAAGCATCAACTAAATGTTAGTCGTCTGCAGTAAATGATTATCTGTTAAGTTATTTTGTTGCTACTTGGGGAAATTTCATCATAACCTCTTGTGAGTCTTCGTAATATATAAAGTCGTCTATGTCGAAAGAGCATCAAATTTTCAATCCCAGAGTCATTTCACCGTAAAAGATCAATAAATTGTTTTTGATGGCAAAGTCACAGTACTAAAGGGGACTTCGATTTTAAAATGCAGCATACAATTAAGAGAAATTTATAAAATGGCAATTGGCACAAATAAAAATATACGCTAATTTTTGACATATACAAATTTTAAAAATTGTGTTTCTGAAGCAAACCATTTCCATTTTAACACATTTTTGTGAATCTAAAGGAAAAACAAGAGGCCCAAAGGCCTTATCGGTCACCTGTTTATTTGTTAAAAGTATCACTACTTGTTTTTTTTGTTAATTTTTTAAAATATAATTCGAATAATCAAACTAGAAGCGCGTACTCTGGCCAATTTGTCAGCTTCCACAAGATTCATATTTTTACCACGCCCCAATAATGTACATGTACCTACAAGTTAAAAGCACAAGAGATGTATTCTAACGCTAAAGAAATATGATTTTCAATATTAACGATGTATTCTAAATTTTTCGTTGGTCCTTCGAATGAAACCACAAAAAACTGAGACCCCGGGTCACAGCAGGTGTGGCACGATAAAGACCCCTCCCTGCTCAAAGGCCGTAAGTGCTGAGCGTAGGCCTGTATTTTGCAGTCCTTCACCAGCAATGGTGACGTCTTTATATGAGTGAAATATTCTCAAACGGGGTGTTAAAAAATATACAACCAACCAAAAACCTTTGTATTTTATATTATTTCATTTGTATTATATATTTTCCATTTGCAATTTTAAACTTTTCATTTGCATTGTATCCGAGGGATTGGTTATTATTATTTGTTACTAAGGAGTTCATTGGTCAAGTTTTAGCTTGTATCTTGCTGAAAACGAGGGAGATGTTCCAGATAAGATCCTCCTCAGGATCATAACTTGTCCCCCTTTTCCCGTGAAGAACAAGCTAAACAGAAGGGTGATAAGCGAGGGAAAGTTTAATATTACATGTACCGTAGGTAAACAGTAATTATAAAAAAAAAACAACATAGTCTACAGCTTGAAAATCGGTTCATGAGATCCATAGTATATAAAGATAAACCAAACTAAACAATACCCCGTATACATGTACAATACAAGTGAAAAAATAGACACTTAATACAAATGGAAAATATACAAAACTTTAATTTTTTTTTTAACAATGCAAACGCATCAATACAAATCACAACATTTGACATGTCATAAATAACGCCAAGTTAGCATGCATGTCATAAATAACGCCAACTTAACATGCATGTCCTAAATAACGCCACATGCATGTCATAAATAACGCCAAGTTAACATGCATGACATCGCTATTCAAAGACATAATGTGACCAAAACGTTAACGGGGGCACGAAAGGGTTGGTGGGTTGTCGTTGGGAAAAATTAAGATATTACAATCTTCTCTCAATTCTTACGAGGATTAAAAAAAAAAACCCTGAAAAATACATGTATTTTGTTTAGATTTATATATTTTTTATCACATATTTTAAAGTTATTTGGATGTTGTTTTAATTCCAATTCGATTGATTGATTGCTGTTTTACGCCGTTTTGGCAATATCTCGGCCATTGTACGGCGGTGTAAAGTCATTACTCTTAGTCTTATGCATCGCGCTATTACGGCCGTGGCAGTGAGGGTTCTTTGATGTGCCATTACCTTTACTGTAACAGGGGGCCTTCGTTTTAAGGACATACTCGAGAGATCCGTGACTCTCACTTCTAATGCCGAAGGAACAGTAATTACCTACATTATACATCTTAGGTTTAACGGCATCGGGGTCGACTCCCGGTAACGAATGATGACCCCTAACCACTACGCTCCCGCGACGGATACAATTACAAAGTAGGAAAAAGTACATTATCTATCAATACAATGGACACATTACAATCACTAATTAAAACATAGATAGCCCCCTCTCCCTTTTACTGATATATAGAAATCTAAAATCAAATATAAATTGCATACAAAAGGTACTATTTGTAATATGAATGGGCTTGCAAAAATGTCGATTTTTACGCCTTTCGTTCGCGTTATTACACATTCTAAATCCGCGTTAATAAGCTTTCTAAACCCGCGATATTCTGCCTTTCTGACTGTGGTTAGCTTGAAGACTAGTGTTGGAAAATTAAATTTTTGTCACAAAATGTTTTATTGCTATAATCCAAGTAAGGGCAATAAAGTAAATGATTCGCCATCTTTTTGCTCTGGGTTTGTTATGATGAATTTTTATTGGTCATCTTAAAGCGTAGCATTATTTAAGTTATTTTGTCTTCTTTGGGGGAAATCAGACTTATTTAGCTTTGCGGGTACTTTGATGTAGAATGTATTATCTGATTTCCCTCAAAATTTCTTTCGGCATTTGGTATTGTAATAAATGACAATTTTTTAATCTCAATCATTCTTTTGTTCAGATTTTTTATGACAGCAAAAACGAGCTACAGTGAGCAGAGTTTGGGTAATAGAAGCTGATAAACATAAAATTTTTGAATATTATGAATTTGCAAATGATACCATTTTGTTAAAGGGACAGTACAGCTCATTTTAGTGATTTTTCTTTTTTTTTTTTTCCACCTCAAATCACATTATTCCTTTCTTATCTTATAAAATGATAAATGAATGATATATTTATCAACTTTGAAATAATTGCATGTTCATCAATAGTTACGCTAGGTGCCAACATACATAGCAGATTCAATTTTAGTTCAGGAAGCAAGTAGAACGTTCGTTTCGTAACCGGGAGGTCGTGAGTTCGAGCCCCGCTCATGCCATGGCTGCGTCAACCTATTAACACGTAAATATAGGTGGTGATTGCTTCTTCGCCAAACGCTCGGCATTTAGAAGTGAGAATCACGGGTCTTTCGGATATGACCTTAAAAACGGAGGTCTCGTGTCGCGGCAGGTGTTGGCACGCTAAAGAACCATCACTGCTGAGCGCTGAACCCCCTGAGCGCTGAACATAGGTCTAAAGTGGTACTTCGTCTACAGCTGTTAACGTCTCAATATGAGTGAAAACTTCTTGTTAAACAAACAAGTAATCAATCAATCAATCAATCCAAGAAACAAAAATTCAGGGGACGTAATTTGAAGATTAGAACTGTTTTAAAATTTTAAAATAGATACAGAAGAATGCATAGCACTGTTATTTATGGTGGCTGATTTGTGCCATTTTACAATTTGTCGTCTTTTCGTTATTGTGAGGCAAAAAGACGACAAAACGATAATTAGGGACTTTTCACCCCGAAGTAATGAAAAGACGACAAAATACCAGCGAAAAGACGACAAACAAAACCCGCAAATTAGCGACCTACTGTGTCGTCTTTTCGCTTGGCGTTAACTAAACGAAGTGACGACAAAACGATAATTAGCGACTTTTCGCCTCGAAATAACGAAAAACATACAATGTGTGTTCTTTTATGAAGTGTCGTTTCCCAGGAATGCTACACCAGAGAAATTTAATACGGTTGAAAGGTGGATATGTAGAACAATATTTTGAAATTAAAAGCTTTTTGATTTACTTTAATTAGTCAAAAAATGCAGTTTTAGTAGAAAACAATCGAGGGGGGGGGGGGATTTAAACCTCAGCTGGACTTAAACATGCAATCTACAGTTCAGCAGTCGGCATACTAACCTACTGAGCTACTTACCTAGACAATGGTTTTTGAAATGAATAGATAAATATTGCTGATATTTATATTTTCATGTTTTAAAAGGAATTCAGTCATTAAGATACCTCCTTAAAATGTTACATGTATATAAAAGCTACGCTATATCGCCGCACGTGGCTTACATGTACTTGTATATAGATCAATCGGTTAAATGATAGTTACCGTAAATGACAATCTTTTAGCACTCTTAACGCGGTTTAGTTCTTATATGATGGGAATAATACAGATATGCTTATCGGATTATTTCAATTTATTGCATTAATAATAATATCCTTTATTTATCCAGGATTACACAAATTAGCATATAGCTAGTTTCTATTGTGGTCCTGCATTAAAACATAATATACACAAACATAAAATTAACATCTAAAATTAGTATCTAAACATGAATACGATATAAAAGGAAAAGGTGAAAAAATATAGCATAAGACACACCTAATTAGTGATAAAATTATTACCTTAATATGAATACATGACATAAAAGGAAAGAAGAAAAAATAGCATACGACACACGCACACACAGTGCCAGATCACAACTACATTTGGCACACCTGAACAAAAAGAGGAAAGCCCGATAATTCTATGAAAATATTCCATCAAATACATAGCTTTAGAAATGCCAACCGAACCAGAGCTTCGAACTTTTTGAGACAGTTTGTTCCAAAGGAATGCAGAAGAGTAGCTGTATGAACGTTTAAAATTTTCAGTTTTAGCTCTTGGTAAATATAATAAATTAAACATATAATCATTCGACCTGGTTTGGTGGCAACTCATATCTCTTGTATATTTAAACACGTTTAGGTAATTTGGCATTTGATTATTTAAAACTTTGAACAGAAAGACAACCTTTCTAAAAATAAAATAATCCTTAATTGGCATCCAGTTCAAACATTAAATGAGAGAGGATGATCTGAATGGAAAGATATGCATTTAAGGTATATTCACCACAGTAGAGATCATATGAATTATTAATCTTCAATCGCTCGCTGTATTTTATTCAGAATACATGAAATTACAGTACTAAACAAAATTCAGAAACGTCCGAGCATTACATGCGCCGTCTTAAAACCCTCGGCACCACACATGACAGTTTTGTACATTCAAGGTGAAAATTACTTCTCCCACTTTTCCACATTTTTTGGAATTATTTAAAGGGTATGCTTGAGATGACCGAGTTTGGAAACTTGTGATTTCTTCGGTCGTTCGGAAGCTGACTAAAATTCCTTCAGATGTTTTCTGTACTGCCCACCTATGCATAGTGTTGACATAAAAATTGATACGAGTATTCATTCCATTTCTTTTTTCATGATAACACAGGGACCCTTTAATTTGATTTTAAATCGATGTTTACATGCAAGTTGAAGATAACGAACAGTGATCAATCTCATAACTCCTACAAGCAATACAGAATAGATAGTTGGGCAAACACGGACCCCTGGACACACCAGAGGTGGGATCAGGTGCCTAGGAGGAGTAAGCATCCCCTGTTGACCGGTCACACCCGCCGTGAGCCCCATATCCTGATTAGGTAAACGGAGTTATCCGCAGTCAAAATCAGTGTGCCAAGAACGGCTTAACAATCGGTATGAAACACGTCAGACAGCATTTGACCCAATGCGAGGTTGTATTGACGAACTAGATCGTTATAACGACCATAGAATTTGCGAAATGCTGACTTCAATCGAGACTGTTGGAAACCCTGTACCATCAACTTGTTTGTCAGTAGCTTACCTCGATTTAAAAATTGACTATACCCAGAACAAGCTCTTGCATATCGAATCAGTTGAGATATATAAACACCATATGCAGGTGATAATGGAATATTGCTACATAAATATGGGAAGTTGACGATGGAGAAGCTGAAATCATCCCGTTTGTCATACAGTTATTTCAAGTGACAGTCATGTGACCAGTTCAAACTTTCAGACCATCGGTGGTCTTATCTGTGTAAAGCTGTGTATTTTGTTATAACAGTACCGTACCATAAGTTTAATAGAAATAAAAATATCAAATACCTCTTAGTAATTAGTAATGAGTTAATACATCATGTTGGGATTCCCCTGACGCGCGTGGGTCTATTTATAGACGTCTATTGTGGGATGATTTATATATGTAGCCACTATATTTACTTTCTAAATAATATTCGCACTGTTTTCTTTTACATGCAGATGTTTTCAAGCATGTAATTAAGGGAAAGATAATAACTTTATAAAGTAATTAATCTGCTTTAAAGTAATTATGTACAAAAATAATACATGAACATTGGGTCATACAGCTTTAATGATTGATTTAAACTGTTTAACGTCCCGTTCGAGTTTATTTTACTCATATGGAGACGTCACCATTGCCGGCGAAGAGCTGCAAAATTTAGGCCTATGCTCGGCGCTTATGGTCTTTATCGTGCCACACCTGCTGTGACACGGAACCTCGGTTTTTGCGGTCTGACCCGAAGAACCGCCCCATTTAGTCGCCACTTACATGACAAACAAGGGGTACTGAGGACCTATTCTAACCCGGATCTTTACGGGACGAACTACATGTAGAGTGAAGGACTAATGTAGGAAAAATAAGCTTCGATATATAAACATGAAGGTTTCTAAACGGTTTTCTTAGTTATAATTAACAAGGGATGCTTACTCCTGGGCACTTGATCCCTCCCACAGGGGCATATTATCCGCTGTATTCTCTATCACACATATATGAATATATAGTGTGAGATAGAGAACAGAGCGGATAAGATACCCCTGTGCCCTATCTCTGATTTTCCCAGGTATTCGTGATTGCCTTGCTCCCAGTTTTGTATTCTTTATAGTATTTATGAGATTTATCGCAGTTCGTTTTCTTCAATTTTTCCCTTTACAGGTTTAATAGTTACCAAGTAGTTGCAGTCAAATTTTACACTTGTGTCAATAAGTTTCCCTGTATCATAGAAAAAGATTTATTCTGCAGCCGTGAACAGCTGTGCATAATTCGTGATGATAATTTGTCTATCTATCTATCTATCTATCTATCTATCTATCTATCTATCTATCTATCTATCTATATATATATATATGGCTTGTATGTATGTATGTATGTATATGTATGTATACATATAAAATATTATGTGTATATAGTATCTCGCTTCCATTTTGACCTTGATGTAGGGAGAGAGCTGAAATGAGCTGTGCCTGCTGCCCAATCCCATTCATTTTGAATAAAATATTGTTTGAATAAATGATCACTTCTACAACACAGTTCTATAACCTGTACAACACAGATGTGCGTGACGCTCATCATTTCCATTAGTGTCTGATTAGTAGAACTCTTCAAATTAAAGGCGCGTAAATTCGTGCTACATGTACCATGACAACATACGTAAACATTATTTAGGCATACATAATGTAAAGTATGGCATCGAATAGAAATTATGATTTAGTGCAAACCACAACATTAGTCAAAATGAATTGATTACCAATAGATTCTAACAAGAAAAAGACGAACTTGTTGAACTATGTGAGGGAGCGCAGGTACCGGGTAGAATTAGCCCGATATCAAGCATCAGTCGCAAAAAGAACTGTAAAGGGAAAATTACTATCTCTCCGAACTCCATATTGCATGTAGCTAATTTGAAAATTACATTGAATATTGTTTAACGTCCCTCTCAAGAATATTTCACTCATATGGAGACGTCACCACTGACGGTAACATTGATGGAATTAACGTAGTTCCACACTCGTGTGACATCATAGGATTTTGCAAAGTCAAAAATTTAATGATAGGAACATAAATTTTGTTGGAATCTTTTTCAATAGTTATTGTAAAAAATCTTGTTAGCCATAAAATATTTCAAACTTCTTAGTTATATTTGAATAGTCAATGATATGTTTCAAAATATTGAATCCAAGGACAATAACTCTGTTTTCATTCAATTATTTATAAAGTCCATAATGCGATAGATTTCCTTTATTTTTGACAAACATTTTACCAAGGTGATAAGGATATCATTATCTGTGTCTTTTCATGAAATTACATACAATTTTAATCCCGAGTGATTTAAAGAGCTCAGCTGTATGGTGCCAGACTTCAGTTTTTGATGGGGGTATACATAATCTGGAAGCTATAGATTTGAAATTATTAAGGAAAGGTATGGATTTTTCCCCATGAATAACTATAACAGATGTAACTCTACTAATATAAACAGAAAAAATGATATGTAAACCATGCTATAAGGAAAATGCATCCACATTTGTTTGTTTTTTAACATTTTGGGGAATAACGGTAATTCAATAATTTTCCACATATTATTCTAAAACTTGATGAACATATTGAAAATGACATGTGTTTTAGTTATTGACATGTTTCCCGATAAATAAATGCAATTCAAAAAATATTTTGTTGTTTTTATATTAAAATAACAACAAATAACTGTTTCCAATGAATTTCATAAAAATCTACATTGGGGTATATGACTTTAGTGGTGTATATAATGAAAATTAATATGGAAACCCTTAACTGTTTTGCCTTTTTTCATTACTCTGAATGTTAATTTATTGATGCCAAACAAAAAAATGCTACCTAAACCCCAAAAATCCAGGACTAAGGACCCACCTTAAGATAGAAAATATGGATTTTTGAAATTTTTAGAAAAGGTGTGGAGTTGTAAAATGCACGTTAGTTTTAATAAACTAGTGTTAGCTATTTATTTTTTTTGAAAATGCATTTTGACCACTGGCTACCTTATTGTAAAATACGCCATGTATTCAAAACTAAAAAAAAAAGGGGGGGGATACCATTATGAACGTTTTGTTTATGCCCCGGTAATCTCGTGCTTGCTCGCGAGACTTGTTAACTTTCTTACCAATGACTCACACAAGAGTCATAATAGCGCGATAACGGTGTCGAGCTGGTAATGAAACGTATTCTATAGTCGGGGGCCTCCGTGGCCTCAAAATCATACGGCCTCTCACCTCTGGTCGGCACGGGTTCGAATCCCGCTCGCGCCGGTAAGTGAGAAAGTTTCCCAGTTTACTTTCGTAAGGTCGGTGGTCTCTTCCCAGATACATTGTATCTGGGTTCTCTCTTCCAC
Source organism: Ostrea edulis (assembly GCF_947568905.1). Classification (NCBI taxonomy): domain Eukaryota; kingdom Metazoa; phylum Mollusca; class Bivalvia; order Ostreida; family Ostreidae; genus Ostrea; species Ostrea edulis. The sequence goes on from NC_079168.1 coordinate 21,215,618, forward strand.
CAATAAAATTTTTGAGTGTGGCGGCAAACAGCAAAGCAATCAATCAAACAATAGTCTGTAGTCGTAACATTTTTATATAAGTATTCTATAAAACATTCAGAACAACTGGATCCTGCGTGTAAATATGTAATATGCTAGCATGCTGTATTCAGTAAGATGATTTTGAACAGTGTAATGTGATACTGCAAATACATGTCTTTGCATTCTACACATTTACTTTGCTTTACACTTGTAAGCTGTCTTGGTTACTGGGAGTACAAGACCAACAATCTGGTACAATAAATTTACTACCAGACAGTTAACAGGCACTGTCCCTTGGTGCTCCCTGTAATCAGGTCAACATATTGTGGTTTTTTTTATTCTTTCATATAATGCTATTATTATTCTCTTTTATATAAGTATTCTATAAAACATTCAGAACAACCGGATCCTGCGTGTAAATATGTAATATGCTAGCATGTTGTATTCAGTAAGATGATTTTGAACAGTGTAATGTGATACTGCAAATACATGTCTTTGCATTCTACACATTTACTTTGCTTTACACTTGTAAGCTGTCTTGGTTACTGGGAGTACAAGACCAACAGTCTGGTACAATAAATTTACTACCAGACAGTTAACAGGCACTGTCCCTTGGTGCTCCCTGTAATCAGGTCAACATATTGTGGGTTTTTTTTATTCTTTCATATAATGCTATTATCATTCTCTTTTATATAAGTATTCACACGACACTATCATCTGCTATCCCAGAAACTGATGTGTGAAGCAGTTGCGTTATTTTATAATTTAAATCTTGTCTGTAATCAGTATTTCATATATAATTATATAGATATGTGCAGTGCAGAAGTGTGAACTCTGTCAGTATTACCGGTAGTACTTCTAAATGATTGTTATTTATTTTCATTGTTATAATTAATTGCCTGTTAACATGTACATGCCCCCCCCCCCCCCCCCGAGGGCCCTTGATTGGTGAATAAATAAACTATAACGCATTGTGATGTGGTGTGTGATGGTAATTTGTACACTATAATTCCATAGCCGTGAGTAGTTGTGCGTGACGATAATCTGTACAACACAGATTGATTTAAAGTTATGCGTGACGTATAATGATAAGTTGTACAACAAAATACCGGAGTCATGCTCATGATACCGAGCGTGACGCGCGATAATTTCTACAACACCGTTTCATAGTCGGTATAGCAGCTGTGCGTGACACTTGAAGGTAATCTATACAAAGCAATTCCGTGGCGGTGAACTCGTATAACTTTCGTTTCTGACCAGAAATGTATATTTGTAGGTCTATGTTATTTATTGTCCCCATGTTCAGTACCGTATGTTGTAAATGGTTTCGAGAGAATAAATGAACTCGAGCAGCTGTGCGTGACGCGTCTTAGTAATTAGTCCCGGTCAGGAGCTGCGGTGATACTGATTGGATTATTACCTCCTTTTCCGTCCAATAAGTATAGACTGTAGCCGAATTACATTGTACTATTTATTTTTTATCAATTGTCCTGCTAGAGATAACTCTGTCATTATATTTGTATATTGTCTGCAGAAATAGGATGGCAATCGGTCAAAATTGATAGCCGGTTAGTCGTAAATTATGCACATATATAAATATGTGTATGTGTTTATGTATAAATGTATTTATATGATACAATGCACCAATTTTTGTGAATATTTGTGAATAAGATATTGTTTAAATTCTCTCGACAAGTTAACCGGTTAATCAAACAAAAGAGCTGTTTGTTTGGTTTTTATCTTTGTTGTTTTTGTTGTTTGGTAATCTTAAGTCATATTTATGCCAACTGAATTGCAAAAAACAAGTTTAATCATGATAATCAGAAAACGTTATTTCTGTCCCCCACCGCCACACGGAAGAGGACATAGAAATACTGGTGTCCGTCCGTCCGTGTGTCCGTCCCACTTCACTTTGTGGACGCAACTCCTCAGAAACCGCTCGACGGAATTTGTTCAAATTTTGTAGGATTGTTAGCCACCATATGTAGTTGATCATATTGCGCCATCATTTTCATTCGACAACTTTTACAGGAGTTATGGGATTTGTGTGCTTCAACTTTCTTTTGCGACGGTAGGGACATGGCTACGTCTAGCAATCTTGTTAATCAATGTTGGGAAAACATGAACTTAGCGCTTAATTTGCGAGTTATTGTATTCAGATTTGAACAAAGTCGTCGCTGATATCACTTTTGCACTCGTAGTGAATCAATGCTCTCCGACTGCATACCAGAGGGTCTCTTCATAAGGGGAGAGTTTGTCATGAATGACGTACCCCCGGTGTACATGTACATGTATGCCAATTATGTCGAACATATTAAACTGCCATTTAACAGATTTGTAATTTATAATAATTTTATTCACAAAAAGTGAAAGGGATTGGACAGTAGGCATAGCCTATTTTAGCCCTCTCCCAACAAATTTGCCGCCCCGATCTCTTAAAATATCGCGGAGCTGCCGATGTTGGTGGTGGCATTTTTGATGAATGCATTGCAAAGTTTCGAAGCGATTTATAATACCAGAACAATGACGTTGAATAACATTGCTCAGTAGAAAATTTGTTGTTTTTCAACGCATGAATTGGAACAAACACAAGTATAATTTGTCAAACGAGGGTTCTTAAATTTGATTAGTATTCGGGTGATAATGAGTAAATTACGAGAGCTTGTTTTGATCGCGGCCGTGTCTTAATAATTAGCTAATAGTCTTGTAGATTTAAACACGTTATCTAAGTTCCGTTTCGAAAGGGAAAAATAATATCAAACAAGATTGCTACGCGTGGTCATTTTAACAAAATTCGTTGAACACTTTGGGAGGATTTACGTCCACAGTGGTTTTTATAGTGTAACATACAAATTCAATAATGTCCCGTAACTCCTGTAAAATTTGTCAAATCAAATGGCAGCGCAATATGATCAACTGAATGTGGTGACTAACAATCCTACAAAATTTGAACAAAATCCGTCGAGCGGTTTCAGAGGAGTTGCGTCCACAAATTGTTCCTATAGTGTAGCATGTACAAATTTAACAAAGTCCCTTAACTCCTGTAAAATTTGTCGAATCAAGACGACGGCGCCATATGATCAACTACATATGGTGACTAACAATCCTGCAAAATTTGAACAAAATCCATTGAGCGGTTTCGAAGAAAGTGAAGTGGAACGGACGACGGTAATTATATGCCGCCATCCTCGCTGCGGTGGGGGACAAAAAATACAAATGTAAAACAGCATTGATTAACCAGTTATGAACTTCGTAACCAATAACGAATTTTCTAACCTATTTTGAAATATGTTAACTTCAATTCTGTATTCCTTATGCAATACAGGTTGATATACAGTTTTATAACACTCAGCAGGTGTAAATAATAGATATAGATATAGTTGACAATATACAATGTATAGTAAGAGATGGGTTCTCTATTAACTACATAAATAAAGTTCACTAGAGAATATATGATATATTGTGATACCTTTACAGACGTATATATATTTGAGCATATCACATTACTAAAAAGAATTGACGTCTTACTTTGTCAAAAGATCATAACGATAAATGAATGCTTTATATAGGAATTTGCCTAGGTTGCACAAAACCTTGAGGTTATCAATATTATTAAGTAACTGTACGAGTTTGAATAAACGCGGTTTTCCCCAGTAATATGGCTTTATGTACTTTTTTCTTTTTCATTTTGGGTTTCAAGAAAAACGATTTCAGTTATTTCATGTCACCTACCGTATATACTCGCCTATAAGTTGGTTGTATAGTTCTTGTGTTATTTTGGAAGGAATTGACCCATTTATAAGTCGGTCTAACCTTTTTTCAAGAATCGGTTGACAATTTCAAATCAATGCTCTAATGTTTTTACCTATGTTTCAAATGATATTTTGAGAAATGCGTCGATATTTGATACCCCCCCCCCCCCAACAAATTAATTTCATTCCAATACTCATGTATTTATCCGTGTTCCAATAAATTTTTTTTTTTTTGTTTGGGGGGGGGGGGGATATGACATCTATATTTCACTTTTTATTCTCAATAAATTAAACAATTACTATTTTGTTTTTTTGTTTTTTCGTCCATGTTTTTGTAGTTTAAAAAATACTAGGCTATACATGACACCATCCAGAAAAATACTAATCTTCTTAGGACACTCCTATAAGTCGGATAAGTTTTGGAACAAGATTTAACTCCCAAAAATCCGACTTATAGGCGAGTATATACGGTAATGTTTTGTTTTCTTTCAAGATATTTTTGTTTCCTTGATCATTGAGAAAATTTTACGATCGATACAAAAGATGATCAGGGGTTCTATGCAACGCCGTACTGCAGGCTGTTTCACTGTTTTGAATTAGATAGTTCTAGGCTAGATAATGAAAATGACAGATTTGTTCCCTCGATCTTAACTAATTACTTCACGTATAAATTCATTGTTTTCAAATGGAGAAAAATTTAACACCTGTGCCACTTCGATTAATTTTTACAATTGATTTATTGGGAATCCTGTCACCCTGATCCATATTTCCTATGCACATTACGTCACGCGGCGTATGAATACGTACTGTGGAATACGAACAAAATACCGTACGAGTGATATCCACTGAATAAAGGGGTAAATATGTTTATAATATGTTAGATATATACATGTATATAAAATCTAACATTTATTTAATGATATTCATCTTCTTTGGGTTCCAAACCAGTTTCTCCTTATAATACATATTTGGTGTACTCTTCATTATTTAACGTAATCGAATCAAATGTTTTTATGTGTGATGGTATTAATGAAAGCGATCACTAATCTATTTAGAAGAACTACTGTTGTATATCATTAAGATGTTTGTTTGGGTTTTTTTTTTTTACTAACACCGGATTTAAATTCAATAATGATAATAAATATGATAGAGTGATAGGGGTAAGTCAATATCCTATAGGCCATGTTGGGTTCATCGATAGGACACTATGCTACTATGTAGCAAAGTAAAGAAGGCATGTACATAATCTGATTATAGATTTCCAAAATGTATTGCAGGGTTGTTCGTAATCTGTATTTAAACCTTACGGAGAGTATATCGCTTTAAGGTCTTAGGAATTCGTTCCAGATAAATCAGACTATAAAACATGATATTATAACCCCAGCAAGTTGATTATATTCCCGTGTTGACGTGACCGGAGATTTAGCTTATCATCAAAGTTCTTGACGTAGATCGGAGAAATGTCAGAGGAGGCGCTAGGGATCAGTTCGTTTATATTAACATCATTACGTTAGTGTTTTTTCCTATTGAAATACATTGTAAATGCTCTATGTGTCCAATTTATCAACGGCAATTCAAAAATGATTCTAATAGGGAGGAGATAGTAGTGTAATTCTATACTATGCAACATGCATGTATATGATGTTTAAAGATAGAGGCAAGTACACACAGTGTAAAGAACATGGTATTTGTAAAGGTGCTTGAGGTGACGATAGATTCAGATCACATATCTATACTAATTATCATCCTTCAGAATTCACTACTGACTGGAAACAGGCCAAGTATGCAGTGATAACTGACGTCCACCTTCGGAATACAAGCAGAGGGTGACAACCCGTCCTGCCAACAGGTTGTCGCCCGTTCTGAAACGAGGCAGCAGGAGACATCCCATTCTCTGGATTGAGGCAGCAGGAGATCACTTTATCAGCATATATATTAGAATGTTCCGGAAAAACAACTACGGTTTTATTAATCGGCATCACAGCATCCATGCAGGTCTGTGAATGGTTGTCAACCTTGAGTGATAATCCTACTTCAGCTCGAATCTGATGTTTTCTTTCTAATAAATCATAATTGTGTGATATCAATAGACCTTATTGATATTACACAATTACGACTTATCAGAAAGTATGCATTACGACATTCTATCCAAATGCAGGGGAGTAATTTGTCCTCTTTTCAGAGGAAATCCTATGATTGGCTCAATTTTCAATAACATTTTTTTTATTCAAAAATCTGGATCTGATCTACAATGACAGAAAATGATATTTTCCCAGGTAGGTTGAGGGTGTTTTCCTCCCCTTTTGATTAATTTTCCTCTGATTTCCGAGGAATTCAGTCACAGCCCTGCAAATGGCCATCTTTGTTGATTTTCGCTTCAAAACGAATTCTTTCCTTCTTTTCCGTCGAACATACCTTTTTTGACTTATTTAATGCTCGTACTCGCATCAGTTCACGACACGTAACCGCGATCTATTTTATAAAATTTTACTAGAAACTCGGTCCACTGTTGTTTTACGATGAAAGGGACGAAATTAGTTTTTAAGGGAAATCAGTGGTAACAATTTGATCCGGCAATAAGTGATCTAAAATAGCATTTAAAAAAAAAAACTTGATACACTAACCACATGTTTTTGGCAATACACTTGTGTCTGACGTGTCACTCAAGTTATTATAATGAAATGATGCTAACGACCAACTAAAGATCGGATGGGTATCCATGTTTGTATTAACATATCGGCTACATGTATCTGTCATAATGCGCATGGCCACTAGGCATCGTAAAACAACTATAAAATATGAATCACTCAAACTGCTAAACCTCTTCTGTATTTCCAGCTTGCAGAGTATCGGGGTGTGTGTGTGACTGACAACTAAGTCGGCGATTTAATTCACAAATACAACCTGTCATCAGGACACCTGGAATAACAACGCAAGAGTCCCCATAACAAACGGTAGCAAACATATCCGAAGGATGCGTTCAGTTATGAAATTTAACAAGTCGTTGAAATGGAGTTTCAAAGGCAGTTCAGTTCAACCCTAGGTACAGAAGACTCAGTATCTGGTCATTGTCAGTAAAGTCCCCCTTCCGATAACACAACGGACAAAATGTCCACGAAGCAGTGACTAAGGTCATACAGAGGATATACATGTAAGGTCTATAACAATCCTGGTTAATAGTCCCCTACTGGTTTGTAAAACCGAAGGGGACTATTGCTTTCATCTCTTATCTGTCCGTCTGTCTGACTGTCAGTCTGTCCCATTGGTTTTCCAGACTTTTTTTCCATTATGCTTGCGTGGATTCATTTGAAACTTGCAGTGTAGTAGAAATTAATTCTTATATTTCACATATTTTATTCATCGGAATTGTGTTCCAATGAAAAGGCGGTAAAAGTAGGACGTCTGAATAGAGGCAGTCATCGAGCCTCGACCGCGGTCGTCTATTGCGTTTGTAATACTTTCAGAATGCTTGTTAGGCCAAATAAAAAATATGTGTGGTTCCGGTTACCCGACCGTCCCTAGGATTACCCCCGACCCTAAACTGGTTTTTTTTTTTTTTTTTTTACTATTTCCAAAATCAGTTACCGTATTTTGCCGAATATAAGGCACACTTTTTTTTCAAGATTTTCTTTTATGAGAAGGGGTGCATAGTATATACCACTACAGTTTAAATACATATAGTTTTTGGACCCGTTTTCCCTCAGGTGAAGCTTGACTGTAAGTGCATTCATAACCAATATATATAAATACCGCTAAAATCAACAGGAGAGACACCGTCACTATGTTAAACAAAGTTACAGGATTTATATCGATGCTACACGTATTTAAAATGTTGTAACTCAAGAGTTCAACAGACTGCCCAGTGTTCTACTTATACAGAAATAAAGGAGGGTTTGAACTCAGTATTAAGTTTGGCCGTCTAAAAAACTTTGAAGATAATTTGATTGTGTATGATACATGTAGAATATCTACATGTAATTAATCTAATTATATTTCTGTATGAATATGGCGACAAAAATTTACAAACATTGGTCTATATAGTTGTAAGACTTCGTAAATCTATCATAACATTACGTCGTGACTTTCTCGAGCAGACGTGAGGTTTATGTGTTTATTTGGTGAGCTGATACATACCGACTTTCTAGAGCAGACGTGAGGTTTACGCGGTAACTTGGTGAGCTGATATTGATGACATAGCGGAATGAAGAGATATATATTTCGTGCGCTCTCACAAGTTGTTGTGTAGTCTTCGAAATCAGACGTCGTTATAATGATGAATTGACAAAATAAGCGTTGGGAAAAGATGAGGTTTTTTCTTAATATTCTATTTTGATTAATCAATATCTACATTATGTAATGGTTGGGTTTTTTTTTAAAATTATTATTATGTATTAAATGATCGGTGATGAAATATAGAGAAGAGCGAACACAAATCTTATGCATGATGCGTTTTTATAAATAAATATATTGGTTAAAGTTGTAGGGTTGATTTATTGATTGCGGTTTTACGCCGTTTTGGGAATATTTCAGCCACCTTATGGTGCAAAAAAGAAACATCTATTTCGATCATATAATGATACTATTTTATGAATAGTTTTATTTACATAGTAAATGATTAAAAGCATCGATCCAGGTTAAAATACATGTAGATCCTCAGTACCCCTTGCTTGTCGAGATTAATAAATGGAGGTGGTCCTTCGGACGAGATCGCAAAATACCGAGGCCCCGTGTCACAGCAGGTGTGACACGATAAAGATCCCTCCCTGCTCATAGGCCTAAATTTTGCCGGTGAACGGCAATGGTGATGTCACCATGAGTGAAAAAATTCTTGTGAGGGTCGTTAAACAATGTACATGTACAATCAATCGATCTATTTGGAAAGTTGTTTTTTTTTTAACTTTTTTATTTCACTAGTCCACATGGAACATAATAGTACAAAGCAATAACACACAATGAATGAAACACAGCAGGGAGATAAAGAATGTCATAAGAATGTGGACCGTACTAACTTGATAAATTTGGCAAAGCCTATCATGGTAAATTTATCTTTGCAGATCATTAATGCACAATAGCTAAAAGTATTTCGACAATCAGTAAAGCGTTTTGGCAAGAATCTACATCTTTCATAAAGAAAATTAGTAGAGTTGAGATTAGTGGAATCCATGACCTAATTCTTGTTTGTTACAAAGAGTACATAATCGTTCAGACCCATCAACACTTAAAAACTTGTCAGATTCAATTGGCAAATTATGGCTGTTACATCCAAAGTTATACAATAAATATTGTGGAATTATAGTTAAATAATTTTCAAACAAAAAGTTGTCTTGTACACCCTATACTTAGAACATTTGGATGAATTATATATTTGATCTTTCCAAGTTTCAACAAAAGAGTCATACAAAGACTGTCTAACCTTTTTAGATAAATGAAAGTTAACATCAACATGCTGCTCGTTCCAAATTTAGATATTACCAGTCCTGATTAAGATATTTTTTGTACAGTTCAACCATTTTGGACTTGAAACTGTTTAGAAGAGTTATCCACCCTTGATAAGAATAAGATAAATATTATTTTCTAAAAACTTCCGTTCGGATACAAATGGATTATTTAAAAACAACACTCACACAAAAATAATAAAAATATTCATTCATGCTTCAAAAATATTCATGAATTTTATTCAAATTACAATCAGTCATATTTAGCACACTTATTTTGAAATAAATATTGTTTGACACCTCGCACGTTTTGTTATTGTTGATAACCTCAAAGCTAAATATGACGTCATAGTGCACTATTTACATCAACTGTGTTATATTCCCCGCGTATAATGAATATGCGAATCGAATTCTATAGTCGTGTTGCAAGATGTTAACATGTTTTGACATCTTTCCGTACTCGTCCGGGTAACTTCGGAATTTTCTTATTCTAGGGTCATTTTATGGATAAAAGTATACAATGGCTGCGCTCGTTGCAACGGTTGTATCATAAACGTATTACTTTGATTTTTTTTTTATTAGATATGAAATGTGATCGTTATACATTGAATACCTTCATACAATGCTTGTCTAAGAGCTAACATGAGTTCTCAAAAAATATCTGCTGAATTCACGCGAGATCAATAACTGCATTTCTATTTAGTGTTTGATAGTTAACAATTCCTAAATACACTGCAATGAAATGATAAGACGTGCCGTACACAATAAGTGTCTCAGATCTTGTGAAAAATCTGAATGCACCAATATGTACATTGTACGGTAATAGCGTTATTTTGAGAATTACAACACATTTGCGTCATTTTTGGCAGTTTCCTGACTATTTTAATGGTAAAAACGGTAAACAGGACAGACGGAAAATGGCGACGTGTGATGACGTTACGGAGTACTGAAGAGTCATTCCGTTTTGTTCAGATTTAGGAATGACGCGTCTACAGACTTTCTAACATTTATTGGAGCTGACAGAAAAGTATCGGATTATCACTAGATCTTTTATAGTATACAACTAAAATGATTTTTTCTTTTGCCTCATTTTTGGACGTCAGACAGAATTATTTGTATATACAAAACTTTCTGTTGCTACAGCAATAAGCATGACCGAGGAAGGTCTGGAAACACGGTCGTAATATGTCGAAAACGTCTTTATAGTATCAATACCGAAGAAAATGCTTTATATGATATTCATGTAGGTATAGTGGTTGCTCCTTCGTCAAATGCTCGGAATTTACAAACGAGAATCACTGGCTTTTCCAATATGACCAATATAAATTATAGTTCATTTACTCGTTTATCCGATGAAGCACACGATCGTGATTTCAGCGAAAGGGGGAAAAGGCATAAAGAAGAGAGAGACAGGTAAAAAGCGAAAAAACCTGCGTATCGTGACTGCCGATTGACGTTAGGTGTGCCTCCATCCACTCCAAGATAGGATGAAATCCTAGCGGATGATTATATTTTGCCGTATCAGATGCACAATGTAGCATGTGTTGTTTTAAACACCTTCAGCTGAACCAATTAATGAAAATATGTTATAGAGAAGTGTTATTTATTCCATAAGCGTGCATACAGCTCATTGAAGTAATATGATGCAGTACAGTTCAATTAATATTTTTCAACAATTAATTGTTGGAAGGAGAACATACAAAACGTGAAGCATAAATCTATTGACTCCTCAACATTATGATGATAAAAAGGGTATTCGAGGGGAAATTGCATCATATTCTTATCATTAATGATCGTTTGGTATCATTATAATTAAGAACGGAGCATGCTTTCAAACATATTATTCTGTTGATTAGACGTATCAGGGAAATAGATGATGTACTAGAGTTCTGTGCAATAAATCGTTAAATGCATTGTTACATATCCGATTCATGAAAAGTGCACCAGTTTGATCTGTAAAATACCGCAAAAAATTATATTTATCTCTATTTTAAAAATGCTTCATTCGGGAGATTCCTTGTTCAGAAACCTCTAATGATTTGAGAAAGTCTACGTGTTAAAGTTATACATGTAACATAATTCTGGGGAGGAAAGCACGTGACAACATATTTAGAAATGTACATATCATAATACAATGATACTGATATTTTTTTTGTTTTTAGTGAGATGGATAACTCATTCTTAAGTTTCGGACGTACAGTTTGAAAAGCCTGCATCCAAAACTAGCATAACGAGATACCACACCTGGCGAATACTATACTATTTGTATGCATGTAATTCATGATTAAAACGGATAAAGTATTAAACCAAAAAAAAGGTATTTCACTTACCCTCCTTAGGATCGATGAGTACAAATATGCGATGATGCTGACTGGGATAAGAAGACCAGTGAACATTATCGTTATGGCGTACGAGTGGTTGACAACATCTCCAGTCCACTCCACAGAACACGTCAGTTTCACGGGCTCTAAAACGTAATGGTTCCATCCAAATAATGGTAGAAGTCCCCATATTACTCCGTACACGTAACAGCCGGCTATGATCATCAAGGCAACGTTCTTAGTAACTTTGTGATGAAATTGATACCGTACAATAAAGATGTACTTATCAATTGCGATGCCGGTCAAAATAGCAATCATGACAATCCCTAAACCTGTGAACAAAAATCCATGAACTTTACACAGCCCTTCTCCAAACAACCACTCGTGTCTTATACTAGACGCTGCTGCAAACGGCACCCCAAAAATTGCGATGAGAAAACCGCAGACACACAGTGCTACTACGTACATATTACTAATTGTTGCGATTTCTTTTCGTGAAAAGTACAAGTAGATGATGGCACCATTGACCAGAATGCCGAAAATCGTAATGAAAAAGAGATAGATCGCCAAAACGACATATACTGCATCAGGAAGCGAAGCATGCTTCTCCATCTCGCAACTCGATACATTCTCGCTGAAGTTCAACACACAGTCCAATTTAGAAGACATACTCAGCATACATTTTTCACAACTTCTCTGAAGTGGATTGACTGTCATAAAGTAGGTTTTTAAAACGGAGCTACACTCTGAACGGTGTCTTTATATACAGATATACTGTGTCACCGACAGATTGGTTTCCCCGCCTATGTATTCAAAGACTAATCAATAACTGTGAATTTGTTGTTTCTTTGATAAATTATTGCAGAATGATGAAATCGTTGTTTTGCACATATAGGCTCGAAAATGCTCGATATTTTTCTGGTTATCAGATTTCAATGAACGTGTTTTATACCGATTATTATACCTTATCAGAAAATAATGTTTTCATATAAATTTAGATAAAGAAATCTTTGATTTCTGTAAACAGAAAGTTTGCAAATGAACTGAATACAAGAGTACCTGTACATTGTCAAAGTGCCATCAGTCAGCTATGTACATGTATTTACTATTTAGATGATGTTTCATTATAGGAACTTGTTTTAACTGGACTACCATTTATCACTTGTTTCAAGTATCTCTCGTAGAAATATAAGCCTTTCACGGGGTTTTTAATAGCATCTGTCCTTCGTTCAGATCAAGGATTTATTCTCTATTTAAGGATTGGCAGGGCAGTGGTATGAACAAAATCATTTGTCAATGAATATGAATTCCTCATACTTGGTAAAACATTAGTATGAGTTACCTCCCCTGAAATCAGTGACCATCATGGTCTTGTTACACTTTCTCGTATTAAAATTCCGGACTTTCTGAAATTCACACAGACTGTAGAGAAAGGACACCTTTTGAATACCTTTCCAGTATCTGTTTAAAACGATTTTGTGGTTTAGATAATAATATAGTCACAACAGTTCTTAAATCCCCGTTTTCACTATTGTTAGAGATACATTTATGATTTTATGAGAAAGCATTTTAATGAATTTTCCCCCAAACACATCAAATAGAATATTTTTGTATATAATATGTTTTAACAATATCGCAATGTTCTCAAAACGCCATGAAAAGAGTCCTCGAACATTTACAACTATTAGTGGTTTCATTCAAATTCCCTCAGTGTTTTTACAACGAGTTTATGTTTCTAAGAAAACGACATCAGAGTGATTGTTCATGGGAAATTTCAAATGCCTGCCTGTCCCTGCATGTCAAACAACAGTAAAATTTAACTATATGAAGAATTAACGTATTTCTATATGGCACGACAGGCATAAAAAACGCATTCACAGACATGCACGATTGCACAGTTCCGTTACTGCACTTATTTTCTCTCTTCGTGTCAAAGAAATATTTCTAAAGATTATATATTATTTACTGGCTTCTTAAGTCCCCGAACACGACGGATTATGAATTATAGAAAACAATACACGCACTTTTGTGTAGTGTATTTCGTTATTTCTGCGATGTACATATAAAGCGTAAAAACACCGAGAAATTAATCAATTGTACGGGAATTATCATTCTTAAATGCAATTCCTTCGTAACGAGCAGAAATATTGCTTTCAACTGATGAGCTGCTAGATAAAGCAAATTATACACATAATATGGTAAATCACCCCGAGTTCGGTGTTAATATATCGCAGAAATACAGTTCGGTCTAAAATTGAAACTGTACGAGGTAAATTAAATTTTCATTATTCACGACATGATGTGTAAAATTCACCTTTGGCATTCCCCTTTTGACTTCCATTTAAGGTTACTAAAGTATACAATTAGATATAAATTTTGCCTGTAGCAAATCGATTGGTCATTGTTGTCCACTGCACAAGTTCAGTTGATGTGGATCGCCACACCAAAATGTTTACTGGCTTGTTAAAGCACCTCATATGGATTAAGTTTTCACCACCGAGAGATGCATGTACAAACTCTCAATTATTTACATGAAGTTTTCCGGAATAATAAAAAAGTGTATTAATTTCCAAATAAGAGATTTTAGAATGCAAATCTTTCTTTGATTTGACACACATATATGAATATATAAAACATACCGAAAAATACTAAGACGTTCTAAAATTTTCAATAAAAAATATTCATGAAATGTGGAAAAAAAGTTATTTGTGAATATCTTTAAAATCTACGGCTAAAATCTTCAAGAAATTAGTAATGATATATTAAACAAATTGTAGAAGTATGAATTTTTCGATTGGCTTGCGACCAATTCTCGCCAAATACTTGGCTTCGAAACCCGAATTTCATTTTTACAAAACCACGCTATTCATGCAGAATACAGTTATTAGAGATATTTAATAAGATAAAGAGGTAAAAAGTATTCGTTACAACAAAAAAGATTCCGTGTCAGCATCATGAAGATGCCATTAAAGAATCGAGAAACGTTCTGTCCCCTTCTGAAAACATGCCTAAGACAGATAGTAATCTCAGTGATGTAATTGACGTGACTATGACAAGGAATTGATTTTGTGCATATTCTGCTGTTCAAATTTCAGTGGTGTTGGTGAGAACTGGCATCATAGCTTAACCACACATGTGTAGGTACTTACTAACTGTCCCTTCTGATACTGCGAATGTTCAGCCAAACCAAAACTATATTCAGCTGATATCAGCAAGAATTAACTTTTTCAAAATGTATGAGAACTTTCGGAACTAAATAGAAATTAAAGATTTGACTCTCGCATTTGCCATTGAAATAACGATGATTTGTCGCAAGCCAGTAGCGCTTTATTTAATTCAACAGACTTTTTGTTTCATTCCTAGACCACCCCTGGGATCGAATATTTGTTATGTCGTAATTTCTGCATTAAAAAAGTTAACAGCATGATCTTCCAAAGTCTAGCGTACGTCAACTAAACGTACCACATTTTTGTAACTCTTCTTTGGGGTACTGTACATGCCTTTCCCTTCTAACGTTTCCCCGTTTTCGAATGGTTGCACATGTAGGTATTAAATGCACATGAGAAAAGTGAATGTAGCGCGTCAAGAGTGCTTCACACAAAGTCTTCTTAAGGTTAGTAATAATTTTATCAAAGTAATAACTTCAACACAGGGTTTTATCAAAGTAATAACTTCACAGTGTTTTATTAAAGTGTTATCTTCGCATCCATGATATTATATGTACACAACTGTACGTCTATTATATGAAAAAACAACAACGATGCAGTGTCTCCCATGTTGTAACTCGTTCAGATATGCACTTTTTACATATATATCAATAAATGATAATACATATTGACTGAAACCCACGATGCAATAAATAAGACTAATTCGTGTACGAAAACGGTATTCATCTACGTTATATTCATCTAAGCATAAAGTTTATGTGTGGGACGAACAATAGCGTGCGTCGTACACGTGAGCTGGATTAAATTATTCCTTGGAGACGCCCCCTATATTAAGCCGAAAACCCCCCTGAAAATATCAAAGATGTAAATTTTCTTACACCGTAATTTTTTTTTTTTTTTTTTACTTTATGATGGTACATTATTCGTTTATCCCTACCAGTACGTTATACTGTATATCTAGTAGAAATATATACTATGTAAGTAATAAATTCATCTAGATGTTGTATCTGTCAGAGAATATGCCGATAACGGTTTATCATATCGATAATTATTCAACAGAGTATGATACACTGTAATACCCTGTTTTATATATCACCCTATATCAATCCGAAATACCAAAATTACAGTAGACGAGTTTTCTCAAGAAATTGAATTCGGTAAAGAAATTTTTGATGTTAAGGAAATGTCGCAGTGAAACAGAATTCCATATGTATACATAGTGGATACAGGGTCGAATAAAAAAAATTACATAAAGCACAAAATTTAATGACTAACAACTCGAATAATTAGATAAATCCTAGAGACTTCCTCAGGACAAACTAAAGTTTTACTAATAAACATACAAATGAAGGGCCGGGCGAACACGGACCCCTGGACACATCAGAGGTAGGATCAGGTGCCCAAAAGGAGTGAGCATCCCCTGTTGACCAGTCACCCCGCCGTGCAACTTTTCTTATCGGGCTCACGGCCTTTGACAAAGGTACTATTTTTTGTATATTCCATGCCAGTTCGCTCCATTTTATCTCATTTAGGAACTTTAATGTCACATTTCATGAAAAACAAAATCTATTATTTTTATCTAGACATTTTATTTCCGACCCAGAGGATAACTAACCGATATATTTTCATCTTGTTTGCAGAAGAACATTTTAAATTTAATAATCCAAGAAACTAGAAATCCTATTAAATTGCAAGATACAATTGGAAAATCTTTTAATAGGAAAGGTAATTAAAACTCATTGGTTAGTATTACAGGAATAAAGTTCATTGCAAGCCATGTTATGAGGGCGTAGAATGGCTTGGGTATATTTTATGCGTCATAAACCCCGTAGTGGTTAATGATGAAGCTGGAACTACCTTAAGCCATTTTATACCTCCGTTATTTTCTGTCAGTCCCTTAAGAAATGAAACTATGCGCATTGATGAAAAAGTTTTCCGTCCAATATTTCGTTTGATACATGCATCAAACACAGATTTATAAGTTTTATTTCTTATCATTTAATTATGTTTTTAAAATAGAAAAACAAATAGTTTCTTTCATCAAAAAGCTTGAATTAACGTTTTTGAAATGGCGCGTAGGAATATCTATACGTAACAATGAAAAAACAACAACAAAACTGACTGCGTTCAGGTCAGGTAGAGTTACTGTGCAGAATGAAATAGATTATAGGTGCAATGGTTAAAAGCTGAATTAGATAGGAAGAGAACAAATAGTGAGTGGATGTATGCTGCATTGCGTTCGAGGAGAAGTTGAACACTGGTTGTGTCGTAGGAACGGCGAAATGCGACTCGGCTCCATTCCAATATCAAGTAAAAAGCTCAACACCTCTTCATCTAAATTGCCCTCGTTGATTGAGCCCCATATAACACAGTTCATTTTCACTAATATCTCCCAGATCAAAATTCGCTGCTTGCTCCGTCATGCTATTGAA